>NC_143014.1:418086014-418241784 GCF_055824585.1 Amblyomma mixtum | reverse complement strand
GGGAGAACTTTGATGATTCACTGTCGCAATTGCAATTGTTTGCCAGATCCTAAACGCTGTGAACCGGAATTCATGTTCTGCATTTTGCCTGACAGACACAGAAAAGTTTGTGCGTGAGATAATCGAGGCCGCTGAAATTTAAAAAAAAAACGCAATCACTGTGTTAGCACACCTTCTTTATCGCTTCCTAAGGAAGAGTTCATGCTCTTAAATGCTTCTTTGTCAGTTTTTGTTTTGTTTTACACTCATGCAATGTGGTTGACACAAGGTGCCCTTTGTTCGTTGTCTTTTTAGGCCACAGTGCATATATTTTGACGTGGTTTCCAATACACATTGGCGATAGTCAGCACTCATGCCATCATATTTATTCCTTCGTTGTCCTTGTCTTGTCTGCATTGTTTTGTCACAACGTATTCACCTCCTTTCCCACCTCTAGGGTTAATGGTATGGAGAAACCTTAACCAGATGCAGCCCCACATACTTGGAGCATGTCACGGTACATGCTGCTGGCACCACAAGGGCACTCGGGTTTATCAGGAGATGTCATGATCTGTGTGCTCTTGCCGTGCTGCGCAGTTTATGCATAAAAATTTTATTGATTCCAAACTGAAGTATTCCCTAGCTCTTTCAATTTTGCACCAAACTGTTTGATGCTACGCCACCAACTCCCTTTAATCCAACAGCGACACTTGGTACAGCATATGTGTAATCAGTCATCTCATTTGACCACCAGACATCACTGCATAAAAGGGGAAATCGCTCGTTTAGGTGTGTTCCATATACTCTACAATACTTTTCCACAACTTAATGTTAAATGTTGCTGCCCCGCTTCAGACCAGGATGCCATCACAACTAAATCAAGAAATTTTTCCTGTTCCCATTGAAGAATAAATTGGCTACCTCACCACATTTTCATTGCATGTGGTCCCTCAAAATTATGGAAATAAGTGATATCGCTTGGAGCATTGACACTGGTTTGTTTTACCTTTTGTTTGCTGCTGTTTTTATTTTTTGCAACTGATGTATCAATGGATTGTATGCCTCTTTTCTTAGTGTATCGTCTGCGACATCTCAGCTGTGCTACTGCAGTCACCCTTCTGATGTTACCTTTATATTGTCCCTCTTATTAATACCCCACTAAAAGCCTTCAGAGGACAAAAAACGATGGCTTTTTTATTTTGCTCATTATGGCACACGTCAGGCTTATGTTTAGGGATATAGGAGAGGCCTTTGTCTTGCAGTGGTGCTAGTTATGCTGCTGATGATGGTACTTAATGACGAGCATATGATATATTGAATAAGAACCTCAAATTCTTTTTCTTTTTGAGTGCGAATAGCTTCAGTGGTTCTTGATTTAGGCTCACTTTATTCCTGTGGCCACAATACGGCGTTTACTTTTTTAGCACTCTAATAATGGCAAGAATAAAAACTTGTGGATCCTAATTCTTTCATTTCAATCTTTTCTGCAGAGTTCATCGCCCAGTTTTCCCAAGCCCTCATGCACCGGTGGTACATCAACAAGGCTGTTTCATGGGGCCCAGCTGCATTGACAAGTGGCTAAAGAAGAGCAAGAGGAGCATGAACACAAAATAAAACTGGCTGTAGGAGCTTCATCTATTTTGAAATTTGCTGTCCCATTGCGACAGACATAACATTGCCACATGGCCCCTGCCCCAACATCTCCCAATCATTCCAACATGCCCAGTCATTCCAACATGCCCAGTCATTCCAACGTGCCCAGTCATTTCAACGTGCCCAGTCATTCCAACATGCCCAGTCATTCCAACATATTTTCCATTACCATAATCCACCAAGGTTTCCAGTGTTGGTTTCCAATATTTACATCATTGCCTTTTTTTCCAATAGGGTCCGAATGAATACAAGAGGTTGTTTATGGTGGTACGCAAAGAACAAGGTGACTCATGGCATCAGGTAGCGACCAGACTCGAGACAATGTTCACGTACTATGTTAATAGCCGAGAGGTCGAAAATTTGGAGGATTTGAGAGATTTGATGATAGCAGATCGTTTCAAACAAGTGCTGCCAGACGAAGTCAGGACCTATGTCATGCAAAATGAGAACCAGAGCTGGCTGACGGCTGATGAAATGGCCGGATTAGCGGAAGCGTTCGAGGAAAGCCGGCGGGTAGGCAAAATGCGGGAGCGTTTCGAAGGTTCTAAACCACCGCAGCGAGGTGGGAAGAAACGGGAAAAGCAGCCGCCAACTCCAAGCCCTAACACTAGTGGGAAAAATAGGCATACAGGTGTGAAATGCTTTCGCTGCAAGAAATATGGGCATATCTCTATTCACTGCCCAAGTGCACAGCAAAGGCAGGACGCAACAGATTCCAAAAGGGACACGAGCAAGCTAGTAGCCCGAGCGGAATTGCTTGTCCCCGATAAACTCGCCTCCGATTTGGAAAGCAAAGGAGAACCCGATCGAGCGGTTGAATCAGACTCCCTGACTTGGGTAAAGCTGCAAATCGGAGATAGTCCGACAGAAGCTTGTGTGGACTCAGGGGCAGAGATTACAGTATTGAGGGCAGCGACAGTACCCGCATCGTGTCGATATGACTGCTCCGGTAGAATAAAACTGAGAGGTGCGTTTGGACAGACAGTGGATGCAGACCTAATCTATGTACCTATGTCCTTAGTACCGGAAGGAGAAACAGTCAATCAGCAGGTGCCAGTACTATGCTCTGTAACCGCAGAGCTAGCCGAAGGTGTAGGTGCGTTGCTGACACCAGAAACTTATTCACTGCTACAAAGAATCGAAAAGCAGCAGGTGCCAGATGCAGAAGAGAGAGCTGTTTTCGAACAAGAGCTGAGCTCTACACACGGGGTGGATGAGGACAAAACAGAGGCTACACTCGAGTTCGAGGAGGAAGATAATGCGGAGCCGATAGTTGCCTCAGCTTTTGCTATAGGGCAGGAACGAGCAATGTCAGGAACTACATCCAGGGCTCAAGATTTTAAGGTGGAGCAGCGAGACGATATATCATTACGAGAAGCGTGGAGACAGGCACGAGAGGGTAGCCCCGGGATGGTTGTACACGAAGAGTTACTTTTCCATGAAGAAATGATTGATGGAAAGATGCACAAACAGCTAGTGCTCCCAGAATCTCGAAGGCATGAAGTGCTGGAACTGGCACATGACCGACCAAGCGGTGGGCATTTCTCGGAAAAGAAAACCAAGCAGAGGATTAGAAGTGCATTCTTTTGGCCAACAATGGTAACGGATGTGAAGAACCACTGCCGCAGCTGTCGCACGTGCCAAATGTTTTCACATGCAACAGTTAGAGACCAGGTGCCAATAACGCCGCTAACTAGACCAGAGACACCTTTTCAGGTAGTGTTCCTGGATTGCATAGGACCGCTTGAACCTGGGTCGGCAAGGGGACACCGCTGTGCGCTAAGCATTGTTGATTTGTGTACGAGATGGGCAGAAGTTACACCGCTCAAAAACCTGAGAGCCAAAGCTACGTGTCAAGCGTTGATAGAGGTTTTCACTAGGTTTGCGACTCCTGAACTGATTTGTTGTGACCAGGGAACCAACTTTGTGCCCAAATTAACTCAGGAATTCATGCAAAGGCTGGGAGTTCAGATGCGGTTTTCTTACTCCAGAACACCCTCAGATTAACGGGATCGTGGAGAGATGGAACGGAACATTTAAGGCTATGCTTCGACATGTTGTACACGATCATCAGCGAGAATGGGACCGTCACGTTCCATGCATGCTTTGGGCCTATAGAGAAGTACCTCATGATGTGACGGGCAGGTCACCATTTGAACTAATGTTTGGACGCACCCCACTTGGACCGCTCAGTATCCTCCACAAAACGTGGACTCGTGAGTGGACACGGCCGACGGGACTGAACAAACCGGCTGCCCAATACCTGTCTGAGCTAAGGGAACAGATGAGTGACGCCGCGAAAAGGGTTGACGAAAGGGCAGAAGCCATACAGAAGTCATATGCAGCCAAATACAACCTCAGGGCTAGATCAAAAGAGTTCAGAGAGGGGGATCAAGTCCTCATACTTGAAAGCGGTCAAGTCGGTAAATTGCAGCCGAAGTGGCGCGGACCAGCTGTTATAAAGGAGAGGAAGCGAGATAACAGCTATGTTATTGACACTGACGAAGGAAGCAGATGGGTGCTTGCGAACAGGCTGCGGCCTTACGTAGCACGAACTCAGAATGTAGGGGTTGTTTTTGACTCGGATGACGAGTTTGGTGAGGTGTATCAGAGTCCACATTGCAAATTGAAGAACCGACCTCTAGGGTTTGAGATCCTGGACGGATCGTTGACGCAGCAACAGAGACATGAGCTGTTTAATGTCATAACTGGTGCATCTGAAGTATTTTCCGAGGGCCCAGGTAGATGTAAAGTTGGCTGCCAGAAAATAACGCTAGTTCCCAACGCCAAACAAGAAAAATCGCACCTTTATAAGGTACCTTTTGCATTCAGAAAGGAAATAGAGCGTCAGGTAGCGCAACTGCTGGAGAGGGATTTCGTCTATCCTGTTGACAGTGCGTACGCGCATTCAGTGGTGTGCGTAGCCAAAAGGGATGGGTCGGTAAGGATGTGCATTGATTTCCGGAAATTGAATGCCATTACAGAATCAGACAGCTTCCCTATGGCCAATATGACCGAGATGCTCTATGAGGTGGCAAGTGCAAGATACATATCGGTACTGGATATGACGTGCGGATATTGGCAGATCGCTTTACACGAACAGTCGCAGCGCCTTACTGCGTTTGCCACACCTAAGGGCTTGTATGCTTGGAAGGTAATGCCGTACGGGTTGCGAAATTCGGCAGCAACTTTTGAACGGATTATGAATGAAATCCTAAAAGAACACTCTTCGTATGCAATGGCATACATTGACGATATAGCCATTTTCTCGGCAACCTGGGAGGAGCACCTCAAACACCTACGGGTGGTACTAGAGAGTCTGAGAAGGGCAGGCTTAACGGCAAATGCTGGCAAATGCAAGTTCGCACACGGGAAGGTAAAGTACCTTGGCCATGTGGTAGGGTCATGCAAGCATGCTCACGACCCAGAAAGAGTAAGCGCCCTCACTAAATTGAGCGCTCCAAAAACTAAGAAGGAGCTGCGTAGTGTATTGGGTCTGTTTAACTATTACCGTTAGTATGTACCGGAGTATTCAAAGGTAGTGCGCCCATTGACGGACCTGACTAACAGACGAGTCCCGAATACCCTTCCGTGGAATGACAAGGCAGAAGAGGCGTTTTGTGAGGTGAAAATGGTACTGGCATTGTTGCAGGAGCTGGTCGCACCTGATCACATCCAGGAGTTCCTTCTGACAACGGATGCCTCTGAGGTTGCGATAGGAGCATGTCTGTCGCAGTCAGTTGAAGGGGAACAGAAGCCAATTGCATTCTTGAGTAAGAAATTAACGCCTGCTCAAACCAAATGGTCTGCAATTGAAAGGGAAGCTTTTGCGGTCGTGTGGGCACTGGGGAAACTGGATACCTGGTTATTTGGGGTTAAAGCGAAGGTCGCAACAGACCACAACCCGCTCACGTACCTGACCCGTTCAGCGCCCACTAGTGCGCGGTTGATGCGCTGGCCGCTTGCATTGCAGAAGTATGACCTAGAAGTAGTGCATATCAAGGGCTCACTGAACTGGTGTGCTGATGCACTCTCTAGGTTGGAATGCAAGGAAGAGTAGGATTGGAAGGTTAATTTTTGTTAGTTTGTTTGTTTGTTTCCATGTTTGCTCTTTGAGAAACCACAAACAATGGATCTAAAGGTAGATCTTTGGTATCAGTATGTATATCGGTTGTGCGGTAGTGCTCTGACCATTTAGCTCTCTGCGGCAGACACAGTGGGCATTGAGGGTTACGGGCTAGCCTGGCAGATAGCATGTAGGAGAACGGACATGGCAAATTCTGCAATGTGCGGACTGGTGTCCTAACCTTGTGTGTGTGCGAGTAGAGATAACCGCTGTGTGCGCGCATGTGTGCGTGTTGGTGGACTGATTGGACAGCTGGTGTACATGTGCGTGTATGTGTGTATTTTGTTGTCGGACACCGTGAGTGAACTTTAATGCCCCACTGACATCTAGTTTCCGTGTGACATTCTTGCGTGGGAGGTGTTCAGTTCGCTGAACTTTCTGCGGTGCCATCCAGCCTCCAGCACAGTGCATAGAACCGCGGACGCACGACGGACACCGCGGGCGCACGGCGCTACGCGCGTCGGTGGCTGCTGCTGTTGCTGGCGGCGCCGTCGCCAAACGCTTGTTCTCTCTCCGGTTTGCCACTTTTTAGCACGAAGTGTTCTGCAGTGCAGGTTTGAACGCCTGCAGTCTTGTTTGTTGCTACTGGACGCTGGACCCCCTCAGTGACAGCCTTTCCTTTTTCTTATAATAAGGAATCTTCGGCGGTGATTGTTCCCGTGGCATACGTGCGTTTCGTATGCACGTGTGCGGGAGGGAAAACGAAGAGGAAGGCGGAGGTTTGGAACGCGGCGAGTTTAATGCTTTTTTTGTGCGTGCTCGAAACTTCTCCTTTCCTAGACATTTGATTGGCTCGCATCCTTTCCCCAGTATTTGATTGGTTGCTGTCCCCGCCAAGGGCGGAGACAGAGAATTAAAACGGAACGCTCCCGGTGAAGTGGGGCTGATTTTGTGTAATAACGTGTCAGTGATGTTGTAAATAGTTTTCTCCTTGCTTGTTTCTTCTCGTTTATTTTGTGTAAATTAATAGTTAACCTTCTTGTCCCGCCATCGAGTAACGTGACTGTTTGCGACTCCGAACCATCAATTCATCACCATCAAGTGTTTCCTCTCGTCACCACCTGAAGGGGAAACTCAACTTCCCCCTTCAACGATCCTGCACGCGCAGACCGCCTCTCGTCCACCCGTTGGCCCAGGAAAAAACCAGTCCTACTACTTTCAGAACAGACCCTGTAAGCAGAGAGAATGCCTCAGCCCACCTCTGCGAACAGCGAGCAAAGGTGCCGGTCGAGCCGATAAACGTTGGAAAAAGCACCGCGGCGCGGATAAAACGAGAGCTACACAGAAATGGGTAGGAAGCAATTCTCTGACAGACGCGTGGTGTAGGAGCGAGAGAACAAACTTTTATTAATCGAATATAGAGGATGAGCCGGAATCTTCTTGGACCGCAGCCCTATAGTACGGGATGCCGCCGCATCACGAGCCCGGCGTGCGAGGGCAGCTTGCACCGTCGAACTGGAGCACTCGCAGCCCCTTTGCCGGTGGAGGGAACTGGCCATGCCTGTTTTTGCAATAGTCGATAATTTCTCGAAACCGCAGAAGCGGTCGGCGAGGCTCGTCGGTTGGAGTAGGACAGAGCAATCAACAAGGCGCGCCCATGTGCAAGCATGACGCAAGCAGTGCTACCATCGGCTAGGCAGGGTGTCGCGTAACCGATGCTATTTATTACGCACGCCTGGATCAGTTATAGTAAGTTTCTCTCCTTGAGGCCTCTTTCTTTTGACGCGATTCTCCTCAAGAGCCCGAGAGTTTGCATCGCGTAGCTTTGTACGAGGCCGGAGAGAAAGATTAACTAGACTCCCTAATCCGGAGACGCATTAAGAAGGCGCTCAGGATGCACATGGGCACCTCGACCGAGCGGCTGCTCGAACTCGGGGTGCACAGCACGTGGGCAGAATTGATGGAAGCAGTGCACGTCCCCTAGTTAGACTAAGTACGACCGAGACGGGTAGGATGACCCTTATAAAAGTGGAACTCAAGCAGACAGAGGGATGCAAACCAAAGTCGAAATTAGCAGGGAAAGCAGGAACGCAATGGCAATTCTTCCTTCCTTATTAACATGCATCCATATTTAAACGTAGAAAAAAAGGCTAAAAGAGCCGAAGATCAATAGCAAAAGATTCGAAAATATGGAAGCGAAGGGAGTCGCCAATGTCGATGCGGCGAGTGGCAGAACGGGTGCTGCCCCATTTCTTTTATTTCATATCCGGGGTCATTCAGGAATTTTTGGAAACGAGTTAGCCGACCAAGCTGCTGGTAGTGCCGGCCAGTTTGGAAGTTTACATATTTCTACCCTTTCACGTCGTTGCGTGCGTTCCCGTTTGCATCATTCTTCACTTCTTTTATGGAGCATTTTTTGGCACGAGAATAATGGTGGCACTGAACTATTCAACTGGATCCCTGATACACATAATATTCCCCCTATTCGTCTACCCAGGAATCCTCTAATAACTTTATTTACTGGACATGGTAGATTTCCGTTCTATTTTAAAAGATTTCGCCTGTCTCCGTCTTCAACTTGTTCCTGTGGATTGTTATGTGAAAATATCCGTCATTACTTCCGGGACTGTTCCGTTACTGCTTCTTTAGTTTCTCGTTTAAAATTTCTTTGCTCATCGGACATCACACCATGTGTTTACCCCTCCGTTCTCCGAAACCCTGCTACTTGTGCTCTTCTCCTTCAAATGGTTCATCGCATAAATAGTACAATTCCAAATTATTCACGCTGATTTCTCTCTTTCCTCTAATCTCTCTTCCCCAAGCTTTGCACAGCGGAGCACCCCGTGCTCCTTTATTGAGCGTAGGTGGCTTTGACGAGGCGTGACTGTGACTGTCACTACGTCCTTGACTGTGTGACTGACTCTGTCTTGATTGCGTTACTGTGACTGTGTCCTTGACTGCGTGACTGTGACTTTGGTTTTTTCTTTTGTCTTGATTATGTTTTTATTTTTCTGATTTTTATTTTGTGGCCGGCGCTCAGTGCTTTCTTCGACTGTTACGGTGACAATGACTTTGCAGTGCCTTGGGTTTTCTCTTTTTTTATTACTATTATTTATTCCGCGGACTGCACGCTGTGCTTTGGCTCTCTGCCTGCGTCTAACTTTTATTGGGACGATACTTTTGTTTTCTTTTCTTTTGAGTTTTTTTTATGCTCTGTTTTTCGCTTAATTTTTTTTTCTTTGGAACAATTATTTCTTTTTAATTTATTTTGAACTGGCGTTAAGCCTGGTAAAGCATTGCTGGTCCAGGCATCCTCTCTCTTTCTTTTATGTTTTTTACCTTTTTTGAGAGGACCAATAAAAGGGTAAAAGGGTGCGGCAGTAGCCTCGGTAGTCGATGGCCGAGGGCCACCGCTTTCCGTGGCAGCCATCAGAGGCCGCAACATATAAACTGCGGAGGAAGTTAGGGTAACGCTCGCTTGCGTAGGAACGCAAGCCAAGTTCATAATTAGCGACAGCAAAACTGTCGACCAAAATTTTAGAAAACGATAGGCTAACCCAAAGAACGCTGAACAGAAAAATTGAGCTAATTTGGACACCCGCGCCCGCTGCCACACATGGTAACGAGGGGGCTCACAAGCTAGCCCAACCTCTCTACTTCTGGGTAGCCGTCGATCCCCCGCACACTGGGCATACGACGAGTGTCTGCAAAATTGCGGGGAAATCATCAACCCTTATCAACTGGCATGTAGATTGGTACCCCTGCCAGATTCTGGCTTAAAAAATAAAGAAGCTGTCGCATGGAGGCGGCTCCAAACTAGTACCTCCATGATCCCGGTCTGGGCGTTTCACGTGCAAACAGAGCATAGGGACAATGATCAGCGCAAACACAGTGAGGCGAAAAGGACCCTTGACCACATAATTAAGACGTGCCAACAACACCAGCGGTGGGACCAAATGTAGTAAGTAGAGAAATCTGGGAGACCCTGCTGTGAAGCGTGGACCCTACCATCCAGCGACGCACCATCCATCTGGCAGAAGAAGCCGCAACAAGCTAAGGGTTGCCTGGGAACCTCTAATCCACGGCCGCAGGACTCCTCGTCTTCCCAGGGGCGGGGAGGGAGGCGCCCTTTTTCTGACGGAAATAAAGCTTGTTTCACTAAATCAATCAAACAATCAATCAATCAATCAATCAATCAATGAATCAATCATTGCGGCTAGCGCTGCAGCGCAGCAACTAACTGAAATGAGGCGTACCGACGGCTCCCATTGCGAAGCGGTCGATGCGGCTGGCATTCTACAAATAGAGGCGGCGCCGGCTCGCCTCACGTCGACCGCACAGTCTTCGGTTTACCTGGCCAAGAACGAGGAGTAATCACCGTCGCCTGTCGGACCACATTTTTGTCGGACGGAGTGCCATAGGCAACAGCTGCATCACACCTGGGAGCAGCTCCATGCTGGGTGGCGCGCTCTTGCATGAGTAATTACAAGGATTGGGCTGGAATTTTAGACGCGCCTATCTCAAGGCACAGGCGCTTTGCTAAAATTGTACTAACTAGAATAGTCATCAAATGCCACTACCTCGAAGTTTACAATACAAACTTGCATGCTAATTACCTGCAGTCAATTAAATGTTGGTTATTGCATTTAGTTAATTATTAACATTAGGATGACAATTATCCTCACAGTTTGTGTCCGCCTGGAAGTATAACCAATTTAAGAAACAACTTTTGTGTAGTTCTCATTGTATTTGTTTTAAAAATCCTGGAAGTATAAATTCGAATACCCTGTATGTCGATATCGCGTTTTTTACCTTTGCTTTTGACTTCCGGAAAATATGGAATGCAGCTGGGCCACGAGGTTGTAAGCGAGTGGTGGCAATAAACTCGCGAGTGTAGTTCACGGCATTCAGGGGCATTATTCGTCGCAAAGTTTGGGTCGTGTGTCAAAGCGCGTGGTTACCCATATGGGTGAGGTAAAGGTGCAGCACAGCCATAGGCGAGCACAAACCCAAGCAGGGCAGTAATCGGCCCAATATTGGAAACTTATTGGCAAAGGCCGGTCCTACACAGGACCAGAGCGAAAACATCTATTTCTAATCTTGGGTCTCGGGAAAGAAGGGAGCAAGGGAGCCAGTAGGTTACCTAGTATGAGGGCGGTAATTTTACCCCATATTGTTCCCTCCTGCCCAGAACTCATGAAAAGGCAGTACCATAAACTTCGACCCCCCTTTATAGAGAGACCTGCGCAGGCCAATGAACACAACAGCTGTTACTTCGCCACGAGCTATGGTCGGAACGCTTGGACTTACACACAACTGAATCCGCACATCGGTCACTGCTTTTCAGTGTCACATAATACAGTCTAATCTGCGAATAAAAAGACAGACGTTGCTAAGCTTCGTTGCTTAGCGTGTAAATTTCCTGGGAGAGCCGGTTTACTGAGCGCTGGGATGCTTTGGTGTTTTGCTTACACAGGGTAGAGAAGTCTCTCACAAATACCAGTCATTTTGAAGTCGCTCACAAATACCACGGCGTCGTTCACGTATAGCTGCAGATAGCCCCGGTTGAAATGCCCTGGCAGGTCAGCGAGGTAGCGCCTTCAACGGGTGCACAGCACACATTTCTCCAATGTTTAGCGGGCACTCATCATATGACGCTGTTGCTCAGTCTGGTTTCGGCGCCGATCGACCTCCTACTCTGCAGCGCGCTCGACAGAGCATCCTCTGCGGCGCCGACGACTTACGCGTTGCTGCGCGTGGCGGCGGCCGACAGCTTCTGTGTCGGCCATAGTTCCAGCACAAATACGAAACCACTTGCTCCTCTTATTCAAAATAACGCAGCCTCATCACAGCACCACACCATACCTCTCACGTTGGCCGTGGGATGGCTCTGGAATCGCGCTAGCTCTGGGTACCTCTATCTCCTTTTTGTTATCTTAAGCTGGGAGGTGGTTTGGCGCCAGGCCGGGTGAAAGCTTTTTGCGTCACGAAAAGTCTGAGTCCCACTATTGCGATCTCCTTAGTTCTGTATTATCTCAAGCCATCATCTTCTCCGTAGTTCCAATCTATCTCGCGCTATAACTCCGGCGTCACGCCAGCCGTGTGGGGTTACATTGGAGCTCAGCTCTGCGCGGACTCTGTAAAATGGCCCTCAACGTAAAAGTCTCACAATGAACCTCCCGCTTCTTTCCATCCTTCCTGCAACTCCCTTCTTCGTTAATTACGTTGAGCACAGCGCAGTGGATCGATGGCTTTGACCCTCGGCTACTGGTCCCAAGATCCCGGTTTGAAATCGTGGGCACGATGGCCGGCCGCATTTAGATGCGGGTGAAAAGCAAAAATTCCAGTGTGTAGCGGGATGTCAGCGCCCAGTAAAGAAAACCATATTGTCTGAACTAACCTAGAGCCGTCGATTGCAGCGTCCCTCATACCCACAATTTTCTTTATAAGTACGCTGTTCGCTTCGACTTTATCTGTTGCTTTCCGCAGAACACACGGTGCGAAAATAGACATAAACACACAGAAATCATACAATAACAGAATAATTACTCAAACCAAGATAAGCACAGGAATTTTTTTTAATGCTGACTTTGATGAAAGTGGGAAGTTTAAAGCATAATCACCATTTACATGAACGATAACTCAGTAAAAAGTAAAATAAAAGAACATATGTTGCCGGAGGGATACGAACCAGCGACGCCAGCAGCACGGTGGAAGAATGGTCAGCAGGTAGCATACGGTGCATGGATGAATGAATATGGAAGGTAAAGGCACTAGAGAAAAAGGCGAAAGGGCGCTAATACGAAGAACTTTCATATTACCGATTATTAGCGTTAACAAAGTGTGCTGCTGAAGAGTTAATTCCTTGTTACTGCAGCGGGAGAGTTGACATACTAAAATTTGGGAAAAGGCGGAGGAAGAGGAGCCATGTCCGTTGGTTACCCTACAAACAATTGTGCTACGACGGCAGCAGTTCAGCCTTTTCTTTCAGAGTGTGTTCATGTATCACCACCTGCAAAAAAAAAATCCCCTGTGCTTTCCTTGGTTTCAGTGAGTGCTGGCTTCTTTCATATCGATCACTGAAGTTCCCTCATCCAATTCTCTACCGCTATTAAGCGTTCCTTGCAACGTGAAATTCTGAAGGTAGAGCACCAGTGTTGTGGCCTCACAATGAGAGGGCAGGATGCATTAAAAAAAGCATTGATCCTGGGAAAGGTGAAAGCGAAGGAAAGACGGGGAAAGCAGACGATCAGATGAATTGACAGATGAGGCAAGCAAACAGTGCCAGCCTAGCTGAGCATGCTGTGTGATCATGAGGTCACGAAGCTGCACACGACTGCTTATCAGCCGTGTCAGCCGCACACGACAGCGCCACTGAACTGCCTCAACATTGGCACAATATGCGCTTCTGACGTCGCGCAGCTGCATGCGATCATCGCGAGATGCCGTAATGGCTGAATTCCGTAGCGCGACTTTGATATAAGCAGCCGAATGTCAAAGTGACTGTGCCGCCGCGGCGGGCAAAAAAAAAAAAGATGGACAGCAGACATTAGGGTGCCGTACATATTTAAGTCTTACACCACCTACACGGGTGAACATGTTTTTTTCTTTCTTAGACAAAGTGGCACGCATCCTCTCTTGTACAGTTGTACGCATTCTCGTCTACTTAATCATCACGTTAAAAAAACTTTTCTTTTTCTCACCAGTGGTGAGCTATGGGAGCACGTTCACGCAGCTCTGTCGCCGCACGTAGCCGCCGCGCATCTCCACGCGCGCTGGATGCAGGTCCAAGACCCCCAGCAGTTTCTTCGTAAACGCTGCGCCGGCAGACATTGTAGGATGTGGCAGCATTAAAATAACTGCAGCTTGGAACGTGGGACAGCGTTCGTGAGGAAGGGGTTGAAAATTTTCTGGCCATGCATGAGCGTTCACCGAACTGCGCATCTCTTGCATTGTGGCGCATCCGTCCGTGCCTGCAAGCGCTAGCTTCAAATTCAGCACATGACGGCTTTTCTTCCCCTGGATACGGTTCCAGAGGCATCGATATAAAATGCAACGGGAAAGCGCAGTAATGCAAGAAGAAAACACCGTTTCGACGAGGCGCTTTTGTGCACCAAGCCTTTGTTAGTAAAGCGGCGAATCGTGATGATGATTCAGAGCAGCTTCTTGTTTGGACTCAAAGTCGATGACAAAGATAGCTGCACGAGCACTCCTGGACGAAAACCCTTGCGGGCACAAAATAGACGTGGCAAACTTGCTCGTGACACCAAAAATCCGAAAAACCATGTGACCCATCCCTCATAAAAAATTTTCTGCGTTCTGTGCAACAGCGTGAACTAGTTCTGTCGATGAGAGTGACAAAATCCGAGTACCTGTTAGGTGTGTAGCTCTCGTCGCGATCGTAGTCGATGTAGATATAGATCGCCTGTATTGTCGTTTTGCGGGGGAACTGAATATTGACTCGGTGCGGTCTGGCCCCATCCGATTGCCAGTATGTATCAAGGCAGTTGTCTCGCAGCCGATCGACGCCATGTCCTGCGAAAAAGTGTGTTGACAAGAGACATCAGAATCCCCAGCCAGGACACGGCGTTCGTGACGGTCGGGAGGTGCCTCATAGCTTACCACGTTTGCAGGACGACACCGACCACACAGCATCGAATCCCACTTCGCGCACGTCGCCCTGCCTCACCAAACTCGAGAGGTCTGGAGCAGAGGAAGCGTTCATGGTCCTAATAAGACGAGAGTGGAGGAAGGAATGGGTTAACCAGCAGGAAGCACCGACTCTCCGCAGCGCCGGCCTTAAACGCCAGCGCTTTAGCTAGGATCACACGCGTGAGTAGATTTCCCTGACGTATGGTTCTGAAGCCCTTGCTTGCATAGTGGCTACCGTTACACTGAATAAAAGCAAACGGGTTCCGCGCGACCACAGTGGGAAAATATATGGCACACAACTAAAAGCACGACGCTAAGGTAGCGCACAAAACGGCAATGTGGCCTGTCCGCGGGCTCACAGTAATCAGTCTGCTATGCGATGAGACAAGACGATGATTATGAATGACTCGTGTTCGCTTCTGTGGCTCTTCCGGGCACAGGACAATTTATGCTGGAACGGTGCTTTTTAAACCAGGCGCAACACATACCTTTTAAAGATTTTTTCAACCGTTACCAGAAACAGTCCTGGAACCACACGATTTATTTAGAACTTAAGAACGCCGTGAATTCACCAAATAAAACCAAGTATTACTGAACGCAATCGTTCACCTCTTTGGTGTACCATCGCCTGAAGGTATCCCTTTTATAGTAGTATACATGTTTATAAAATTAGCAGTTGGAAACAATCGCTCATGATCCACGGCGTCCTGCATTACTCCGCTGACCAATCACAACAGTAAACGAAAACGATTTTTTTATGTTTCGCTATATCAAACAAACCACCGGCATGGAAATTCTTGAGCTCATAATCTCATCTGCTGGTGTACTTTTTCTTTAGTTTTCAACAACCTTCAACAGACGATTACCTTTCATCATGGAGAAATTCTGTGTGGCGGTCAGTGGTGATGTTAATTTGTATCCGACTGCTGCCACATCGTGGGAACCGCTATTCAGGTCGAAACGCTGTAGTCTGATATTTCATCAAAGAGACTCAAAGCACAACGAACAGACTACTTGAATGACCTGCCCTTGAGCATCACTTCTTTCTGATTTCTGCTAGGATATCACTAACTCGCGTTTGTTGTCTGACACACTGCGCTGTTTTGCTGTGTAACCTTACACCTAAATTTTCGCTGCCATAGTGCGCTGCGCTCTTCTCAACTCAATTACATCTTTTCATTAGCCTCCTAGTTTCTGCTGCATATTGAGAGCAGGTATAACTGCTGCACACTTTGTTACACAAAATTGGCAATTTATGCATGTATCTGAAAACAGTATGGTGATGGTCATACAGCATTCTAACCTTTTCAACATGTACCGGTTGTCGGGAGTGTGCCGTTATAGGCTCCGTCGCGGTTTCAGCACGCTGCCGACTCATTTGTGGCTGGCAGCCACCTCTCGCTCGCTTTCCGAGGCACTTGCACTCGATTACGATACCTCGTATTCGCCGATTTTCAGGGCAGCGTACTAGAGGGCCATACTAATGAAATAAAGCAACGAATGCGACACCGCAACGCATTTCCAGAGCGCGAATCGCGCGCTGCTGCCTCTTCCATTCGATAGGTCGGACAAGACGCTGTAACCTTGAGCGAGCGCTGCCAATCGCCTACAGAGAATGCGGAGGTAATAAATGAGTTAATGTTGTGCAATGATGAAAAATATAGGCAGTTAGCTGCGCAGGCATTCCTCACGTCTGCGTGGGCTATGAAACAGTCATTCTGAGTTCGGTCAAATCTTTATAGTGAAATCCTCCAAGATGGAGTACAGAGGCTACAGAGGCAAGCTATACAGTTTCCACAGGACTTTTGTAGTTAAAGAAAGCACAGTCCTGGTCAAGGGTTAGCACCCGGGACCGTCGCTTCACAGGAGCAGGCGCAGTCTCAAATCAGCCAGCGGGAACTTTTACACATGGCATACATTTAATACGATGAAAATGAAAATATGTAATACACTTTAAATATATTTATTATACTGTAAATATGTTCTAACCGGAACGGCTAGCATATGGTAGGGAGATAGAGAATTGATCAATAACTCGAAGTGAGATCAGTGTTGGTGCATTTATTATTATGTATACATGCTGCAGCCCATATTTTTTTCTGGGCTACGACAGGGGTGGGAATACAAGTATATGGCGCCGATAATCCAAACGGCAACGCCAAAAACATAAACAAGCCAATACCGCACGCACTCAGTACCAAAAAACGCATGCAGACATTCATGGAATAGACTAACTAGACGTCGATGTATGAGTCATTCAGTGTATGAGTCACCATTCTCGAAAACACTTTGTACCGCATTGTTTAAGGTGCTGGCCGTCCGGTAATCATCCTTACCAGACAGGTGAGAAATACCAACCACGTTTCTTTGTTAGTAGACCATCTACTATCTAGGTCCGTGGAAAGTTTTATTCAGAATAACAGTTGTAAAATTTCGTTCCCGTTGATACACGCGGACAGTGTACACAGCTGGCTGTTCGCAGTGTCACAAGAATTTTTTTTCTACAACATTCGACGCAAGTCAGCGAGCACCGTTGGTTCAGTAACCATTGCTTATTTCGGGGTGAAAAGAAGGCATGAACTCCTATTCGCGAGTCCGTCTCGCTCTTATTCCTGTGAAAACTTGTGGTTTGAGAGGTTAGGACTCCGCGGCCTGACGAGAGGGTGAAAACAGACATGGGACGAAACATACGCTGTTTGGCACACCGCAACCGCTTGTGCCTACTCGTACGGGGAAGGAACTGGATTGTAATACTGCCGGATTGCACAAAACAGATATATGAAAGTGTTTTGCGCCTCCTCTTGGTGTTGTAGAATAGGAACTGTGAGGATATATAGATTCTTATACATATTACGTGTTTAAATAATTGAAGCACACGGAAAACATTAAATGAGCGCAGTCAAATCATTATGAGGCTCATGTTGAATGATGCAATGATGCGTACAAAAGAAGGAGGAGCTGCTGAGCGCCTAATTTATCTCCAATTAACGTGTTTCCTTTTCTTACTGTTCGAGTCTCTAGCGATGTGTCAGGTTTGGCTGATTGCCAACAAATAAGAACGCTTCCGACTAACTCTTGAAACTTGCGGAAGATTAGGTAGTCACTTGGATTAATCGATATATGGGCACTTGGGGATTTCAGGAATCTGTAGATGCCAAATGCAATTGAATTTCGCGGATAGCCAAGAACTCTCCCCTGACGCAGAGGTGACTGATGCGAAGTTATGCTTTTTAAATGTTCTTTCTGCCTGGAAGTCTGGATACCGCAGCTCTACGTTCTTCGCACCAACGTCTTTCGTGACCAAGCCGTGTAGCTGCCCGACTCGTAAGGCCTATTATTTCTCTTTCCCCTTTCTTCAACACTTCTCTATCCGTTCTGGCGCTGACCCGGAATGATACTATGAAAATGCGTGTTTTCCCTCATTACTGCGTAATTTTTCTCGGCAATATTTCTTAAAATGCGAGCCATGGGCCAACCAGCTTTCGCCTCACCTGGTTTGTCGATAGACGAACTTGGCAACTACTGCGCTGGCTGTGAATGCTTGAATCGTTTGAGCTA
Organism: Amblyomma mixtum; assembly: GCF_055824585.1. NCBI lineage: Eukaryota > Metazoa > Arthropoda > Arachnida > Ixodida > Ixodidae > Amblyomma > Amblyomma mixtum. Next base: position 418,223,876 of record NC_143014.1, on the reverse strand, counting down.
CACCTATAGGATATATTAACTACACATATACAGGGTGTCCACGGTAACTTTAGCCAAGGGTTAAAAAATCAAATATTTGAGGTAGGCCAGGGAAACCACTTACATACATTTACCAACCGGCTTGCGCATCATAGGCAATTTTTTGTTTTGTAATTAATTAATTAGCAATTCAGATAATTTTTCTATATTCGTAAATATTGAATTTAGGTAGAAAATCTGAATAGCAAGTTGGAGAGCACCTTGAGAAACACCATTCAATTTGTTTGCGGTAAAGAAAACCTCACGTGTATCTTTTTCAGAGCTCCAAAGAGCGCCCGCGAAATACAAAAAAAATCACATGACTAGCGCATTCGCGCGCAACGATTGTGCTGCTCTCAACCATGGCTTGAGTGAACGAAATCAGCTGCTGGCAAGGCGCGACGACCTCAATGCGCCGGCAGGCCGATATGTCAAAGGTGGTTGCGGCGCCCTGCGAGCCAGTCTGCAAGCGTGACGGTGCAAGTTGTGAGCTATGGAATGGCCAAAGGTGACAAACACAAATTCGACCAGTTTTATTCGCCACCTAGAGGCAAAAGCAAAAAAGTATACTTGCCTATCTTCTTTTGACTCTCAGTGGCGAATAAAACTGGTCGAATTTGTGTTTGTCCCCTTTGGCCATTCCAGAGCTCACAACTTGCACCGTCACGCTTGCAGACTGGCTTGCCGCAACCACTGTTGACATATCGGGCGCATTGAGGTCGTCGCGCCTTGCCAGCAGCTGATTTTGTTCACTCAAGCCACGGTTGAGAGCAGCACAATCGTGGCGCGCGAACGCGTTAGTCACGTGATTTTTTTTTGTATTTCGCGGGCTTTTTTTGGAGCTCGGAAAAAAAGATACACGTGAGGTTTTCTTTACCACAAACAAATGGAATGGGGATTTCTCAAGGTGCTCTCCAACTTTGCTATTCACATTTTCTGCCTAAAGTCAATATTTTCGAATTTAGAAAGATTGTCTGAATTGCTAATTAATTAATTGCAAAACAAAAAATTGCCTATGATGCGCAAGCCGGTTGGTAAATGTATGTAAGTGGTTTCCCTGGCCTACCTCAAATATTTTATTTTTTAACCTTTGGCTAAAGTTACCGTGGACACCCTGTATACTGAAATCGGCATTTAAGGCCTACAACAAACCGTTCCCGAGGTCAGGTGTCAGTGAGCATTATATGGGCATTATGAGAGAAAGTATATGGTTTATGGTTTATAGGAGTTTAGCCTGCGACGACTTACAGACAGAGCAACCAACTTGCGCAAACATTCAATCAACAATTTTTCTTGCATCAACGGCTATATGCAGGAAATTTCAGTAGCTCTGGGCTCTTAGTGCTTCTAGAATTGACCCCTGCACACAGTTTGTCTGTTGCAGCTCATACTGAGAACGATAGTACAGGCTGCTTTAATTTTGGCCCCATCAGGATTTGAGTTGGGGATCACACCCATGACAGCGAACATAGCGGGCCTTGAGCTGCACTCGGAAGCCACAGATATTCTTTGCAATGCTACCAAAAAAGATAATCCGGGTTTGTTTAGTACCAGTAAATAAACATGCCAGTTGAATTCCACCACTGATGCGCTAAGAAAACATATCTGAGCCCTCATTGCTGACAATGGTGAAGGTACTGATTGCCGGCACCACCCTAGGGACGAGCACCTAATACACAGAGAATGCGACAAGGCTTTCAACCTGTTTTCGGCAGGACCAGCCCGTGCTACCACGATCAAAAAATTACTGGGCATGCGTTCTCGCAAAAAAAAAACAATTGTAGGTTTGCCTCGCAACCCAGCCGCATGGTACTGCTCTGCGCATTTCAGGCAGCTGGATTACGTGAGTGCTCCAAAAAATCATTTATTTCCGCACACTCGCGTCCCGTAAACTTTTGATCGCGTAAGCACGTTGGTAACTCACAGCCTTCATGAAAAGATAACGTCCCATGGACGTAAATGGAGGAGGCCTTACGGTTTCCTTCGACGTCACGGCGCTCTTCCCCACGTGTCCAGCCGTTTCCACGGTCGAAGGTGTTCTGAAGAGAGGCTGGCAGGTCGCACTTCTTTGACGCCCCTTAGCTCAGCGTACTGGTGCGGTTCTGCCGCAGCGATACACCTGCAGAGGAAGAGGGGAGGAAAAAGCCAGATACAAATACATCGCTCGGCTGTCTTCTCCCCCCACCCCTCCCCTCGCGTCACGGGATTCCAGCGTGGCGAGAAGGGGCCTCTAACGCGAAGGGTATCCTCTTCCATGGAGAGAACAAAAGCAAGACTCCGCATAGACCCCACACAGCCGTACATGGCACGTCCGCTGTGAATACGAGATGGTTCCGGTGCTAGACGATCTCAGAGGAAGAGCCTGGCGCCGACGGCAAGAGAAAAATGAGTAAGTAAGTAGTTTAATTAAACATAACAAAATGAACGGAAAAAGTTTTGCTAGGCCCCGCGTCTGCTATCGCTGTAAGACGGCTTACAAACATTGACTCAGTACTGAAGAGCTTTTTTTTAAAATTAAGTGGTGTTGATAGCCTCAGCGCATAAAACTGAATATAATGATAGATGAGGATGTCTATATAAATGAGAAAAGATTCCCTAATCTAAAGAAATCGAGCAGTGAACGGTGATGAGGTGCTTGTGTTCATGCGGTGTATGAAGCAATATTGTTGGGCGAAGGACCCTTTGCCAACAGGTGCCGAATTCTTGTCGGCTTCAGCGCCGGGCAAATCCACAGCAGGTGGTGAATTTCGGCCTCAAGATTTCGGTTCTTGCAGACTGGACACCCGGGGGGGTACCAACCTTCGAATTGCGGCTACTTTCATGTCACGGCTGGAGTTAGGGCAACCCCTACCCGGATGCTAAGAAGCGCAACCTCCGCTACACGGGTAAGACCACGGGGGAGGGTTACCGCACACGGAGGGATTAGAGCACGTGTGCGGCGCCAGAGGTGTTTATTTCCTGTTAAAAGGAGGGTGGTGTCATCCATAGTTGGGGTCACAAGATGAGGTTGGTGTCACAAGGCGGGCCGACGAATTTTCACGGCTTTGCGAGCTGAGGAGGTCTCGTGGGATGCATGCAATACGGATTTGCTGCGAGATGCGTGCCGCGAGGCGATGGATGTCCTGGCAATTGCCTGGGGTGCGACTGACGTGTCGTAGTAGGTGTATGACGTGAAGGACACTGGTGCGGATGACAATGCGAGCCGTAGGTAGCAGGGGAACGGCGACCACAGAGTAAAGTGCCTTTGGAACCGCAAGCATTTCCGCACAGAAGGAGGAAGGAGGTTCTGGGAGGAGAAACCTGGACGTTTTGTTCAGGACAGGCTTGCAAGGGCAGTAAATTTCAGTCGTTTCGCTGGCCTAGATGCTTGCGTAAACGTATAAAACGATTGAGCCATGCGGCAGATGGGCGTCTTCTTGTGTAATTCGTTCGCGAAACGATGCCGCCGCGAGGGTAGATGATGGCCGACGTAGATCAATTGGTTTGTTTTGGCTTAGCTGCAAAAAATGCCAGTGAGGGAGAACTGGAAGACGCGGCTGTAGAATGGAGTGCGATGAAGCATACGCCCTGAGTGCACACGTTGTGTGGTACAAGGTTAGTCTTAAGCTGGCGAGCATAACGTCTTTGTTGCATCTGCTCATCTAGTGTACTCAGCTGCGCATGTTCTTGAAGCGCCACGAACAGCGCGACACGTGGAAGACAAGTGATGACCCTCGTTGACTCTCGATTACCAGCTTCAAGGGGATTCCCTTGAATCCTCGTCAAATACTGGAATTGGGCTTGGTAAACAAGGCGCGGTTGCACAACCGACCGCACCAACTGCCGCGCAACATGGGAGCGGGCGCCGCCTGTTTTAGGAGCAATGCGTCTAATCAGACGTAACGCCTGAATCCCTTGTTTTTTAGCTCGACAAAACCAAGCAGACCCTGTTCCGGATTCGTGTATTGTTAAGCTGAAGATTTTTATGGTCCAACTTTCTTGAAGTGGAGCTCCAGATAGATGGAGACTAAATGGTGTAACAGCGAGTTTATGGCGTCCCCAGCGCTTGGATACTAACACGTACGCAGTTGTCCTCACTGAAAGCTGAAGACCAATGGAAGAAGCACAACTCGACGTATTAGCTATGGCTGATTGTAGGGCGGAGGCTTGAGTCAACAGGTCGTGGTGGGTGCTCCACACAGTGATGTCATCAGCGTACAATAAAAACTTTATTTCAGACACACCATGTAAGCGCCAGGCAGAGGGGATAAAAGTAAGATTAATTAATGTTGGCGACAATACCGATCCCTGGGGTGCACCGCGAAAAGGCACAAAGGATCCGATGGCCTCACCACTGAGGCGTATGGCAAAGTGTCGGCCTTCCGAAAAGTATTCTACAAAATTGCGCACTCTAACGGGGAAATGCAGCATGTCAAGGGATTCCAGGATAGCAGCATGACTAATATTATCATACGCCTTTTCAAAGTCCATGGCCAGTACGGTACGTAGTCTTTGTCAAAAGTAACCAGGCTGCATTGTTTGCTTCTAGCTTGTATAGCGGAGCTCTTGTAGCTTTCCTAAAGATCAAAAAGTTTTGGAAGGTAAGAAGACCCTCAGTCCTTACCTTTAACGACCATTTCAGCTTCAGGGATGCTGTAAGGGCTCCACTGTACGAGCTAGAAGCAAACCATGCAGCCTGGTTACTTTTGACAGACTGCACATTGTTGCTGCGAGTTGATGCAAGAACTGTTGACGCCAAGACAGTCAATTCATCTTATGATTCTATGGACTTCCGAAAGCCTATTTGGGCGGGGTGATAGAAACCGTCAAGGCACCACGGCAGTCGTGTGGCCAGCATTTTTTTGGTAAGCTTGCACAAAGTGGGCGTAAGGGATATAGGCCAAAAATTACCGAGGTCTGTCGGCGGCTTCTCCGGCTTTGAGATTGGGGATCACAATAGCCGATATCCAAATTTGTTGTACGATGCCTTCTATCCGTACCTTGTTAACTGTGGCAAGGAGTTGAGGGTGTACAGCGGAACTCAAGTTCTTGTACACCTCGTACGGAATGGAGTCTAGACCGGGTGCAGTCTTCCGACGGGCCTCATCTGTTGCTGCAAGCAACTCAGGCATGGAAAATGGGCTTGCGGTTCTCTAGGCGTCGGCTGTAGATGGTTGTCTATGGACATATAATGGAATGCCCGCCAAGTAGGCTCCTGTGATCTCTGGGGGCAACACATCATACTTGGGAAAAAAATGGCTGAGGCTTAGCTTAGGTTAAGCCTAGTCAGATGCGAAGCATATTGTCGCCGAGTTGCATATCGAGCACGCCGCTTGGCTAGACGTTCTTCACGCTCTTCATCAGTCTCTGTAGCACGCCGCAACTTTTGCTTCTCATTCCAACGAGCAGCCCTGTCTCCAGGAGGCATCTCTATCCCGTGTAAGCCTAGCAGAGGCAGGCGCACCCCCTTGTATACCGCCGCTCCAGCATCACGTGCTCACTACAGCGCACCTAGCGGCAGAAGCAGGAAACACATTGGTCGCGACGCCTCGCGCGACGGAGCGAGCTGGGGCCCCGTTTCTCCTATGTCGTTACGTCACGCATCACGTGGTCCTCCTTGGTCGCGACGCCACGCGCGACGGCGCGAGCTGGACCGCCGTTTCTCATCTGCTGTGACGTCACGCACCACGTGGTCCTCCTTGGTCACGACGCCTCGCGCGACGGCGCGAGTTGGGCCCCCGTTTTGCATCTGCTGTGACGTCACGGATCACGTGGTATGACATGGAGGTCACGAAAGGTCAATGGTAACGACACTGCCGCGCTCGAGGAGCTGGGTTGGGCTATTTTAGTATGCTTCGCATAAAAACTACCGCGCTGCTTCTCTGCGCAATCATGCGGAGCTAAGTTAGCAGCGAAGCATGCTATGTCCGCTGCGTCAGGACGACGGGAACCATGTTCCGTAGTCCGAAATGTTCGCCATAGAGAAGCATTCGATGACTTCGTTGAAAACTGCTCACAGCACGCATGCCACTGCATTCGCGAGCTGAAGAGGTGACCTTCGTGTGAGGATTATGCATGCACTGAGTTCTCTAATAGAGAGTATTTTTTGTTTTCCTCTATGAATTAAGTGCAGCTTCACTGTACCGCTGTACCGGCAAGCATGGAAAGAATATTCCCCTTTAATGGGCTGCGTCGCAGGTACATGAAACTCACACAATACAAGACCCACGTGCGGCCGCCAATCGGGTTCTCCCTGTCTCGGCACGCAGCGCGTCTGAAGGGGCTCCCACCCAACCACTCTTTTGTAGCATCCACAGAAACCACAATTTACTTTTCTAGCGATAATTGTTTTTGTGACCAATGGTGGGCAAATGCCCTAATTTTATGCGAAGCATACTACTTTAGCTACCACTTCAGCCCTTCACCGTGGTTATGCGCCTACAAGTCACGTGATACATGACGTCACACCACGTGACACGATGACGTCACGACAGTGGAGAAACAGGGACCCACCTAGCGCCGTCGCTGTGGTTGTGCGCCTCCAAATTACGCGACACGATGATGCTTCGCATTCTCCAGGCTTAACCAAGTTAAGCCTCAGCCATTTTTTATCTTCCTCCTTCACCGTCACTTTTGAATACCTCGTTCACCCTCACCCTCATTTTGAGAAATTAACCGGCCCTCCTTTACCCTCGCTTCGCAAAATTTGTTGGCCATCACTCCGCTCTCCCACAAATCGTCAACCCACCCTCAGCCTCCCCAGTAGTTTTTTTTCTGTAAGTTTTTTCTAGCCGGCAGCTTCTGGCGATATTACTGAGTAATAGGAATATAAGAGAAGCTCTCAAGGCACAGTTGGACGAGAGGCTAGATGTTTTTATTTTTGTATTTGCGCGTTAGTTTGAGCTAATGCACGAGACAAAACCAAGACAGTTATGAGTTGAGCATCATAATATCACTCTTCCTTCACTTCTGGCGCGCACTGCATTCATACATGTACCCTGCACTTATAACATTTGATTGTTATCGATATGCACTGCTAAAATTAGTCAGTGCGTTGTTTTGTCGTTGTAGGGAAGCTAATATACGCCGCGAACATTCAGAAAATAATGCAGTGACATTTACCACGGCAATTAAAATAAGTGCAAAGCACTAACTCGACTCAGAACCAGGAAAGTTTGTACGTCGCTTAATTACCATTACCCGGTGACGTTCCGATAGCATTGTCTTCTAACTGAATTTCATTGCTTCTAAGCTCCCGCCATTTCGTGCGGATTGCTGCATGCTCGTCTGATGGCGCTTCCACCCGCACGGATGGAAGATAATGAAGAGCACGTTTTCAAACTACAGCACGACAGACTGGGAGTGAGTGAGTGAAAACTTTATTGGATCTTTCAAGGGTTTCGCGATTGTGAAGTCTCCGTCGTCTTCTCTGGCGCTGGCGACTTGAGGCTTCTCGTCAGCAAGGGTGGGCCCCTATTCCAAGGCTCCACTGAGTCGTGCTGCATCAGTCGCGTGCTGCACTAAGGCTCTTTGGGTCGCGAGCTCCCCGCTGGTGAGCCGACTCTCCCATTGCTCCGCACTCGGGTGTTCGTGTTGGTGGAATGCTTTGTTGCGTTCGCATTCCCACGTGATAAGATAAAGTGTAGGTGTGGCATCGCACCAAGGGCAGGTGGCTCTGTATTGTGTAGGGAACATCTTATTAAGTATGTGTAGGTTAGGAAAGGAGTTGGTCTGCAATCTGCGCCAGCCGGTCGCTTCCTCCTTTGTTAGGGCTTTGTGTGGTGGTGGATATCTAATTCTAGCTCCCCTATGAAAGTGCAAGGTCTCTGCGTATCCACCCTCGCAAGCCTGTAGGCGGAGCTCCGGAGCATTTGATTGCCCTGCTCGGAATGCTGGGAGCTTAAGACGCGCGAACGCGGGTAGATGACGAAGAGTACGTCATTGCAAGCAGAGCTCGATAGCCTGGCAATTCGATCAGGCAGGATGTTAAGATTTCTGCAAAGTGATTGTTCATCTGAGGGAAGTATATGTACCGCCCGAATCTGAACCTGAGTGGAACTCCCTTTTGCTGATGTTCTCAGCCTTACCTTCCGTCTATAGTGCTCTGCTGAACTGTCTTTATGAGATGTCTTTCGTGGCGTTCCCTAAAAGCTCTGTAAATAATTATGTAAATAGAATTCATTTTCAGTGTAATAAATAGCATGTTAAAAAAAGCTGCGGCGATGGCGTAATGGTCTCAAGTATACTGTTCCAGATTAGTTGTAGTGGCAACCGGATTCGCTGTGAGGCTTTTTTCCCAGACGCGCATAGATGACGCTGCAGACCTTTAATATCGGTCGTCTCCCGCGCTCTTCGGCCGTCGTTCTGCCGGACTCGGTAGCCGCATTTCGGAAGTTTTGTCTGGTGCTTTTTTAGAGGTATATTGCTTCAGGAGAATATGCAGTGTCAATATTCATTGCCGCTTCAGCTTGCCTCGCTCTGTCGTCCGTTTCTTTCTCTGCTCTCTTCTTTGGCTTTTGGCCTTGCGCTGCTTCAAATCAAACAATGGATAACCAACTCGCCCATCAGCTTGTGATAACGGAAGGATCAGCAAAGAGATACTGGATTACGCACGTGCAGATATACCTAAAATGTATAGCATTCTAACACACGCTTTGCAGCTGATTTCTGCCACGACTTCACTAAACGTACTACGAATGAAAACTGGTGCTTATTTCGTGATATATTAAAAGAACTTGAGAAGATATGCGTTCCAAAATTCACAATCTCAAACCGAATAAATGATCCCTGGTTCACTAACGAATGCAAAGGTACTTAAACAGAACAAAGAGGGTATACAGAAGAGCTTCAAGAACTAATGCACCACTGGACTGGATTAAATATAAGGAAACTGCGGCGCTTACTGAAAGAAAACTCGAAGAAGAGAAACAAAAATTCTATAGCGACACACTTCCGAAACTATTAAAAAGTGATCACAAAAAGTTTTGGCGCACTGTAAATCCTAAAAGCAGCAACATTTCACCAGCGCTGACTACGGGAGAGGGCTCGCCCTTACCGTTAGACGAGTGCGCCGAAATTTTCAACAAATCTTTTAGTGACATGTTCACAAATGAACTCCCCACTGATAATTTACCGCCCATTTCTCCAACGTACATACGGTTTCAATTTGCACCTATTACTAAATGGCGTCGCCCGCGCAATCGACAAGCTAGAACTTAAAAGGCCCCAGGACCCGATGGGATCAGTACAAAGATTCTGAAACTAACATGTCACGAATCATCTGGTTTGCTCGCGCTGATATTTCAACAATCTCTGGATACAGGACAGCTCCCGGACGACTGGAAGCAAGCACACATCATTCTCGTACACAAATCAGGAAGTAACACCGATCCAAAGAACTTCAGGCCTATCTCACTTACTTGTATCTGCTGCAAACTACTAGAGCATATCTTGTTTTCCAGCATCATGAACCATCTGAACCTATATAACTTACTTCTCGAGAACCAGCAAGGATTCCGGCAAAACCGATCATGCCAGTCGCAACTCTTTGAGCTTGTGACTGACCTTCATCAATCCCTACTCATGTCTCATTTCATAGACGCCATTTTCATTGATTTCACAAAAGCTTTTGACCGTGTTGCCCACAAACGCTTACTCCTAAAGACCCGCAATTTACAGCTCGACGACCAAACAACTACATGGATCGAGCAATTCCTAACCGATCGTTACCAGTCGGTCAAAATTGAGAACCTCATTTCTAAACCCACTCGCGCATTATCCGGTGTCCCGCAGGGCTCAGTATTAGGGCCATTGCTTTTTCTAATTTATATAAACGACATAGCCTCTAATATTACTTCATCAATACGGCTTTTCGCAGATGACTGCGTAATATACAGGCAGGTATCCACCCTGACTGATGCACTAGCTCTCCAATCAGATCTAACAGAACTAGCGGAATGGTGTTCAACGTGGCAGATGGATATTAATGTCAGTAAAACTAAGCATGTAAGATTCTCTAGCGTAGCAGGAACATCACAGAATAATTACCGATTAAATAATAGTGGAATTGACTCCGTGTCGTGTATAAGATATCTGGGAGTGTTTTTCAGTCAGAACTTAACCTGGGATGCTCACATTGAATACATAACTAATAAAGCCTTTAAAAAAACTGGTCTCTTGAAACGCCGTTTACCCCTTGCGAATGCTGAAACACGGCACAGCGCTTATACAACGCTTATCAGGTCATCTGTTGAATACGCTTCTTTTATATGGAACCCATCCCACGCGATTCATACAAATGCTCTAGAAGCAGTGCAAAATAAAGCCGTCAGATTCATACCGTCATCCTACTCACGTCATCAAAGCGTACCAGCACTGAACCAAGCAATGAATCTTTAACCTCTAGCGACACGTAGAAAGTTCGCCCGGTTGTCATTATTTCACACCTTATACTATAGCGAAACGCCATTCTCCCGAAATCATATCTTTCCTGCACCTCATTGTACAGCTCGCCTGGATCATGCGCATAAGGTACGTCCGATTTTCGCTCGCACACTAAAATAGCAGAAGTCACCGCTGGTTTTGTCAATAAATGAATCGATTTCATTGCCATCCAGCATTGTCGGCCATACTGAATTATCATCTTTTCAAACAGCTTGACTAACATTTCTGAACACGGAAAATGCGCCACAGAGCGCTAGATGATTTACCGTGTTATGACAACCGCAACTTTTTGGCGGTCCTTTTTTGCTTTGCCATTTCTTGTGCGCTGAACAGCTCCGGAGCCTCTTTTGTGTGCCATTGTATTTGTAGTTACTTATTTTGCCCTAATTATTACTCACTTGTTTGAACGTGTTGAATTTTGCTGTTTCAATGTGTTAAACTGCATTTAACCAAATGTTACCCAAACTCTGCCTTCTGTGTATTGACCATCATTTGTTATGAGTTGATTTGTTATGTGTGCTTTCTTTTAATCATTCCCCCCCTTTAGGGGGGGAATGATTAAAAAAAATAAATAATGCGGACAGACATGCACACTACACGGGGCTTCTGCATTCCGCCGCATTTCAATGGAGGCGAAATGCAAGAGGCACGTGTACATACACTGCGCGATGTCGGCGGCCGTTAAGAAAAACCCCAGATGCTCGAGATTCATATCTTCCTTATATATACTGTGTCGATATAGGACGTTTAACCCCACAAAAAAAGTCAAACAATTTCCCTTCATCATGACTTTCCACATCGGCGTGGGTGAGGTGTGCACCGATAGTGAAACAGATAACGCATTTATTTTTCCGGGAATTCTTATCATTAGCAGTAGTAGAATTTTTAGGACCGCCTGCAGGTTACCAGTAACGCGGTTTCATTTGTATATATGAACTCACACAAAGACCTCGCAAATACCGCGAAAAAAGGAACAGTTCAAACACCAACAGTATCATTTAATTAAGCCGAAAGAACACTAGAAAAAACACACAAGGGAATAAAAACTGATCACGGCCTCTGACTGAGTGATTGTTATTTACATGCTGGTGCTAAGCTTTAGAAGAAATTTTCATCCCCTCGGGGACTTTTCTGACTCAGCAGTCGCACTCCGGGTGACAGATGTGCTGCACAGCATATTTCGCTCCCCCTCACAGCCTTCCTCAGGTATTGGGAACATATGTGTACTGTTCCAGTAAAAAGAGCAAGATTTCATAAACACTAAATAAACAGATATGCTAGACTTTGTAGCACATTCAGTCGACGCAGCTTTGCAGTACGATGTAAGACACAGTAATGTAGTTTCTAGGTTTACTTTTAGGAATTTAAGACGCAATATTAAAACCAGGACTCGCAGTCACGCTTCCTCTGCATTTCGTACTAACGGCCGTCCACGTGCAACACTTGCTGTTCCATTCCTTTTGCGAGGGGCGCACAAATGAAATCTGTAGGTTTGCGGCCATAGTACAAGAAACTTGATCTGAATCGGGGTCCTCCGCCAGATTGTTCCACAAATTATCTCATCTGTATTGCTACCGCAGTTAAAAAAAAAACAATTTCCAAAAGACCACAGAGTGAGGCTCAATGTTGTACAAAGCCTGCACGTAAGCAGCATCATCATAATCTGGAGATTTGTGCGTGGCTCACTAATCGGTCCGCTTTGGAGCATTTTGAATGTAGACTGGGACGGCTGGCTCCACAATTTCACCGGTTCGCTAGGCTGGGACGTTGTGTTGGAGTCACCTAAATCCTTCAAACAATTACTGCGCTTTGTTTCATTTCGCTCTCTTCACATCTCTTCACTGCGGAGTCGTTCACGTTTCGGTTTCCTTTGGGATGTTTGGTATAGGATCTTAGGCACGGCGTCTGACGACAGCGATGATGCTCCGTGTGGAAGGCGGATTTGCTTGATATCGAGAACGTGTAGACAGTCTATCAAAATATGCAGTCGTTTAGTTTTCAAGAGTACATGCCCACGGCTTCAGTCGGCGGAGCGGCTGCTGTGCCGCACCGCGGCGCTGCTATCTTCGTCGGGCTAGGGTTCCTCGATGGCCAACGCCGCTTTCAGGATGAGGACACCGCTCTTCGACGGAGGTATGTTGGCCCCCACTCTCCCGTTGGGTTACATTGGGAGCAATGCGCCGGCGAGCTGTTTGGAACAGAAAACTGTCTCTAAACGCGTGAAATTCCCGCGAATTTGGTGTCCTCCCAAGAAAGGGTGGCACCATAAATTGTTTTAAAAGTGCAAAAAAGTTCGTTAGACACAAATGTATCTTTATTCACAGCTATTCTGCCAAGAAACTCGGCGCCTTGTGAACAGTAGCTGCATTTTCACAACGGGCGTTGCATACTGCAAGGGAATCTACTGGCCCGGATGCTTTGCATTTCATTACTTTGGAAGCAAACGGGATTACGTAATCTCCAAAGGTAGGCCATTCAAACCACTTCTCGTTCGCCGCGAAGTCAAGTGCGAGAATTTACGAGGATGAAACGTTGAAGTTGCGCATTAAAACTTCGCCGCAAGCAAACATTGTTCCGGAATGCAAGCATTTCGCATTCCTTGCCTCGCATACTTTGGAGTTCTCTTGGTTGACAGCCGTCTCACCTGACCTGTGATCCCCACTGTTTTCTCCGCTCGCTTTTTCGAGCAAAGCCGCTATCCTTTTCTAGGGTGAGCAGAACAGCCGGGAACACAGGAGTCCCTCATAGCTTGATCTCCGACTGCTGCATCACGCTCACAACACGAGCACACTGCAAGCAAAGAAGCGTGACCGAATGGGCGAACTTGCGTATACTTTCGCCTCGGTTTTGCATGTTGCCCGCTGCTTTCTTTCTCCCGATTGGAGACGCACCATTGTGCAGCAGCCTCAGTACACATCGAACCTTCTGCGCACCACGCTGTAAGAAGTCGCGTGTTTTGTCCAGATCGACCACAAGCCCGTACGCCGATGACGCAGGCCGGTAAAGCTGCAATCGTCCCGCAGTTTTTTGCGGCGAGGGGAGTCGAGGATTAAACTTGTCAGGCCATATCCAAATTTGCCGAGCGCTTGCCACAGAACCAGAAGAAAGACTTTTTCCAGTAAGGCACCCATATTATTTAGGCGCGTCCTCGCTGGTAAGCAAGTATGTCAGCTTTCATCATAAGTTCATCATAAGAACAAGCAATTAAGAAAGTATGGCCAATACGTTTCAGGCATGTCACAGCTGTACACCTCTGAGCAGTGCGCCGATGGACCGTTAGGAAGAGAAATTTCCCATTACTGCATGAAATTCTCCACATATGGTGTAGTGCTAAGACGAAAGAATCCCAAGGAATGTTGAAAAAGCCGGTGTCAACTACGCAGATATCGCTCTATTTAGCAGGTAATCCTCCGTGCTGCGGGCATACCCGAGAACATTAGGGCCCTGTGAACAGCCTTTACGTAAGAACAAAAATGCAGCATAATTTAATTGAAATCGGCGACCATGATATTAAATTTTAACTACAAAGGAACACCGAATAACCATTGTACAGTTTCAGTGCAGCAAGTGATTGGGGAACATAGCAGTCCGTCATTAATTTCGGTTGCCATGGGGTTGCACCATGCATAATGCACACTCAAAAGTCCCAGAATATTATTTCTACCAGCGAAACAACTATGTAATGCATATTTCCAGTTAAGTCGCATTATTCCAGTCGCCATGCAACCGCATACAAACCACGCCCCACGCATAGCGCACTGTACGCGGCCGGCGCGTGGGACCCAATTGCCGCTTCGACGGGGAAACGGCGGCGCGGGGTGCTACAAACGGTGTCCGCACCCTGAAAGCGGAGGCGCGCAGACATAAAGGTACGCTACGTTGGGCGCTCGATGCCAGAGTGCACCGTGTGACGAAAGCCTTAACCCTCACTCTCGCGGTTTCACGTAATACGCCTATGAGGTTTATGTGCGGCGTTCGTCTGTTTCGCCGCTGGCGTTCGCTACGGAAGAGGGCGCCTGCATGTGCGCAGGTCTTTGCGCCCGCCTTGTGCGTTGCTGTTCATGCACACTTCGAAGCGCGGAAAACAAGCTTCATGAAATGATGCTTCCGCTTTGCCGTGCTCTCTTGCCGCGCCGTTACAGCAAGACTAGGGCCGCGGAGCGTTCCGATATGACGCTTTGCAGTGGTGAGGTCTTGTTTATCTGTTCAAATTTCGTTTCACACGTATATCTGTGACGAAAGTGCGGTTCCAAACTCCTGTGCGAAACCGCTCACACGGTCACCAACCCTGACCAGGAATCTCGTGACTTGGACCGTTCTTCTGTCGTTGCCTAGCAACAGGAAAGCCAGGTTGGCTTAAAGCTGCCGAAAAGCATAACACACAGTTACCACCACATTTGGCCCGGCCGCCTCTTAATTCCGCCGCGCCCAACACGAAGCTGACCTACAAATTTTGCCTGGCCACACGAAAAATTTGGCCCGGGTCACCACAGAAATTTGACCTTGGCACATTTGGATCCAAACCGACGTCTAGCTACAGTTGACCATGCCAAACACAATGACGACCTTCAAATTCAGCCCGGAACAACCTAAAATTTGGCCCAGTCTTCCTCTAAAATTTGACCTGCATAAATTTAGACCAGAATCGATGTCTAGTCATAACTGACCGCGCCCAACATGATGGCGAACTCCACATTTGGCTGGGCCTCCGAAAACATTTGGCTCGGGCCAAATTTTTGGGCTTGTCTGGCCAAATTTGTAGCTCAGTGTCCTGTTGGCAGCGGCCGTATTTGGAGGCAGCTGGGCCAAATGTGGAGGTTACTGTGTCTTACGTTTTTCTGTACCTTTTAACTAACTTGGTGTTCCTGTTGCTAGGCAACGGCAGAAGAACGGTCCGAGACGCAGGATTCTTGGTCGTTGAAGGTAAGTGTGCGAGTGGTTTCACACAAAAAATTTTAATCCACGCTTTAGCCACAACTATACATGACAAGCGAAATTTGAACAGAGAAGCAAGACCTCGCCACTGAAAAGCGCCCTATCTCAACCCTCCGCTGCCCTAGCCCTGCTGTAACGGCGCGGCAAGAGAGCATGGTAGAGCGGAAGCATCTTTTCATGACACCCATTTTGCGCGCTTGGGAGTGTGCATGGCCTACAACCACAACGCTGCGACAGCAGGGGCCCATGCGCCCAGGAAGGACGGATGGAAGGAAGCAAGTCAGCTGGAGCTGACGTCCTTGAGAGTGGGTACTCGCAGACGTCGGCCCAAGTCTTTCAACCGTGCGAGGGATTTAGCAATCGATAGGGAGCGTAAACGCGCTAAACGGTCAGCCGAAACAGTTGAAGAGCGGGAGCTTCGAAAGCAAAGTAAAGGCGCACTTCTGGCCCCCGAGGACAGTGGACACCTCAGTCGTGCTTTAAGCTGAGTGGCGGTAGTGACAGACATGCGCTGAATGCCTTGGCATTGACAACGCCGTGGCTGAAACGCAGTACCGAAGCTACAGGCCGTCGGCGTTACTTGGAGCTCGCATTGACAACGTTCTAGCCTCCGATTATTTTGAGAGAAGGAAGGGCGCATAACTGGCTCCCTGAGTCAGTGGACGCCTCAATCGCGGTTTGAGGTACGTGGCGGTGGTGAGAGAGATGTGGGTGGCATGTGTTAGCGCTGACAACGTTGTGGCAGACTCGCGGCACTGCAGCAATAGGCCGCAGCCTGACCTCACGCTGGTTATGCAAGCCTGACTTTCGCTTGCATAAGCAGAGTTAGCTAAGCCACGGCCATTGTTTGTTTAACTGTGTTGTAGATTTGTCTTTAAATTCGCCATTTTCTTTACCCCAAAAGCACAAACGGAGCTCTGAATTGCGGGCCCTTGTGGGCCCAGCACGGACTGCCCATTGGAGCCCGATGTGGATTATGTGCGGGATTTGCAAATCGCGCGGGACCCAAAGGGCAGCTCAGTGGGCTTGCTACATAGCACCGGCAGGAAACCTCTATAGTCTGCATGCATAAAAACGATAAAGCGGGCTTTCCTCGGTTTCTTGTGGGATCCAGATCGACAGTAATGGTCTTCTCAGGGGGAACCTGCAGGGCGGCTAAGGTGGCAGTGCAGCGGAGGACCACATAGGCGAATCCATGCCAGGCCGGCAGGCGAAACCGTCGTTTTTGGCTTCTCCACCGGTTTTGCTCAACCACCCCATTTCTTCTCCTGATTAGAGACGTCTTTTGCCCATCGGACCAGAAACATGAGCTCTGATGCAGGCCGGGAGAGGTCTATTGCACAGTCGCAGGTATTAAGCGGCAGCGCAAGGAGCTCGTTTTGTCGACATCCCGGCTTCGTCCGTCGCAATAAATCCTACAATTCCTGTAATCAGAAAATAGAAAAAGAAAATAGCGGTCATTTGGGTTCGAACCCAGCCCCTACGCGTCAGGTGGGCACGCACCGCATATACCACGTATTTTTTTTTGTTCTTTATTGTCCGTAGGCTATGAAGGGTCGTTGGTTCAGGCATGTTTTATAGGCACCCAGTGAACGCCTTGTGGGGTGTATGACTTAGTAAGATTTGTTTGAGAGGTGTTCTGATCTTAGAGTAATTAAAAAATATTAATATGCCTATTGTGTCTGCGAAATAGCACGGACGCCTATACAATGCGCAGCCTGGGTTGCGACAGCCCAAGGAATCAGTCAAGCGGCTGTCAGAACACTTCTGCTTCGCTGACGTCACTGTGTATGCGCCTGGTGTCACCGATTCTCGAAGGGGGCGCTCCGCGGAGCGCGGTGGCCATGCTACGGGAGATTAGTGACACCTTCGTGGTTTTCTCTGCGCCACCGCGACGTCCATTGGCAGCTGGTTTAGCTGGCTCACGCCTGGCGTCGTCACCGCTGGATGCGGCAGCTTCTAGGCGCGCGTCGCTGCTAGGGTTCTGCTACGTACATTGCTAAGTTCGCGTGCGAGTGCATCATCAGTTCGTTCTGCAGTCGGCGGGACCCCTCAGTAACTTCAAGTCGTTGTTTTCGACACCAAGCAGCCTATTTCTGCCGTACGTGTGCATAGCAACGAAACGCAGCAGAACGCGAAGCTGCAAAAAGCATCTGCCCTCCGTGATCAGACACTTGCTTGCCGCCGTGACTGCCGCTGGGCTGGTTTCGGTGGCCGCAGACTATGTGACCATGTGCTTTTCTGTAAAGGGCGAACTCTGAAGAGGCCCACTAACGTTGCTCGCAGCCGGGGAGTTGTGGCCGATCGATGGACGGATGGACGGACGGACGGACGGACGGACGGACGCACGGACGGAGGGAGGGACGGGAGTGTCCCCTTTGAAATGGGGTGGTGGCAGGTGCCACTATGCTCGGATTTTTTAATATGATTTTATTTAACACTATTATAAATTAGTCTTGAAATTCGCCATTTATAAAATATGTTTTCCAGTCATGAACTTCTAAGCTTAAGTCACCCCTCTGCTTTTGAGCCACCAATTTTTTCAATCGCTTTCTGCTAACTTCCACCGCTAAATTATATGCATGACCATTGTTATCCCTGAACAATAGGCCTCAGGAAGACTGACTGTGCGTGCATCGACATCCGGATGGATACTGTCACATTTGAGGATGAGGTGTTCAACTGCTACTACAGATTTACCGCACACAGCACATCTATCATCTTCGATAAATCTCTTTTTGTAACTGCGCGTTCAAAGACAACCTGACCTAGCTTTAAAGAGTAGGGTACTCCTTCCTGAGTTATCATAGAACGATTCCTTCCTGTCTACCTTTTCCACTATCGCTATATTTTACACTATAATTATTTCCACTAAATTAATCAAGTGTTTACCTTCCGCATTTTTTACCTGCGGTTTAAAGGTATTTCTTACTCCGTCCCTTGTGTCCCGCCTAGTAAATGGTTAGTTTTCTACTTCTTTTTGGTCATTGTGAGTAAATGCTCTTTGTGTATTAGTATATAAATACCTTGACTTCCCACCTGTTTTCATCTAAGTTCCTCAGGCGTTCTTCATATAATATTTTACTGCGAGCTTCCGGTGCTTCGAAGGATGCCCAGCCGATATCCTCCTCTACTGTCTCGTTTATGGTTTTGCAGTGGGCAGCCAGTGCTAATCTTCCAACAGCTCTCTGATTTACTTCCTAATCTCAACTGAACTCCTGCCCTTTAGCACAGATCCGCATTCCCAAAAGTAAGCCCCGGCACCATTATTCCTTTCCAAATACTCAGTACTTCATATTTGTCGTACCTCCCTTAATTCCCTAGGTTTCATTACCACGGCATCTCTTTGCCCTTTCGCGCAAACACACTGTTTGTGCTTTTCGGTCTATATCTTTCCTTCGTTTACCCATACCCCAAGATATTTGTATTGGGCTACTCTGGGTATTTCATGGCCTTGTATTGTAAGCACCTGAACAGTTGTATTATTGAAAATCATCACACCTGACTTAGCTGCGCTGGAATTGAGACCTAGAGCGCCTCATTCTTCTGAACTACAATTAACCAGGGTCAGCAGTTCTTTCTGGCTATCTGCTAACACTACATAATTGTCCGCGTCCACTAAACCTGGCAGGCTTTGGCCAACGACCTTTCTGCCTAACGTATACAGAAGATGATAAAATAAATTACTTTCGTGTAGCGTTCTTTCCATATTTATCAGTATATATAGCAACGGGTACAGAGGACAACCTCGACAGATGTACTTTTTAACCCTTCTCATGTAATTTGAGGTTGATTATCTCGATATATTTCCGGTAGAAAATGACCTCATGACCGATACCTTTATCTTTTAATATGTTCCTCATTAGTTCCCCTTTTACGTTTTCGTATGCACCACTTATGCCCAGAAAGGCTAAATAGAAAGGTCTGTTTTTCGCAATTTCAATTTACACGCATTACGTAAGCAAGAACAGACTGTCATCAAAGTGCCCACTCCTTCTGAACCTATTCTGACGTTATTCAAGTACCTTATTACTTTATACATATGACTGCTTTTTTTTTAATTTCACCGCCTGCATTGTAATGTGTCGTAATTGGTCGGAAGGATTTTATGTGCACCTATCCTTTTATAAATCACTATTATTTTACTCTGTCTGCAGCTGTACGGATTTTGCTTATTTGTTACGACTGTCCCCAATCCTTTTAGCGTTTCCTTGCCTCTTGGCGCAAGTTCATTGATCAGCTTGATTGGAATTTTGTCTATCCCCACGGATATGCATTCAGGGTAACTTGCTTCCGCTTTTTCTACTTAAGACTTGTTAGTTCTAAGCTGCTTCCCATTGTGCCGTCCTGTGTTGCTGCCTCAGTTGGGGAGATTACCCTATCGTCGCTCCTAAATGACTCACCAGCAACTGATGTAATGCAGTTCAGAGCGTCGTCTCGCTTTAAACATTTTCCCTCAGAATATTGAATCTGTTCCTGCTTTGTTTGAGTCGTTTTACTGAGCCAGGTTATATAGCTCGAGAATTTCCGTGGCTCCCCTTTAGTTCTATTGTGAAATTCTTCCAGCCAGCTATCGGGGATAGTTTTTTTTTTGCCTAGACGAGGCCGTGCATTTTCTGTTTTTTTTTCGATAAGATTCCCATTTTTGGTCTATTGTTTTTAGATAACTGAGCCCTCTTTCCTTCTTTGTGTTCACCTTGAAGCCACCCACCGTTGTTCGATGGCCTCCTCAATTTCCGTATTCCACCAGCTTCATGGCTTCCTCTTTCCTTTCCAGGGGTTCACCCCTTTTATTTCTTTCATTTTTGTACTGATAAGTAGTTCCGATTATAATCCCACCTTTCCATAGGGTGTTTCTCTATTGCTTCCTTTTTATCACTTCCCAGACTACTGACAGTGATAGCAATAGACGAAATGTGGGGGGGGGGGGGCATTTCGTCTATTTCTATCACTGCGAGCTTGCTGTTGATCCTCTGCCACATTAGTAAGTAATCATTGGGTGTCTGCCCGTTACGGAATTCCCACGAGCTTTGTCCCTGACATTTATTTCTATAATAGCAATAACTAGGTTGTGCCGTTCGCATAAATCTAGCATGAACTACCCTTTACACTCTGCGTATCCATCCAGATCCTCGATATGGCGTTCATGTGCCCCAGGAGAATAATATCGGCACCGTCTCCAAACTACTTTATATCGTTATTGAGATATTTAACTAGATTCTTGTTTTCTTGCCTGGATTTGAGCCCTGTCCCTAAATAAACGACCCCTAGCCATGTAGGTTTACCAGGAATTGTTCCTGATACCCAGACATTTTCTTTGTAAGTGGATTTTATTCTTTGCCAGTTTGATCCGTAATGCACGAGCATAAGTACCTCTCCTCACTTCTTGTGAGCTGTTTTTCTGTTGCACCTTTCCCAGCCGTAGCCATCAATAAAGGGTGGATGCACCGGAGACCATTGCGCCGCCACTAGGCGGAGAACTCGCTCCAGCTGCCGTTGTGTTGCTCGGTTACTTTTGGCAAAGAATGTACATGCGCATGATGCGAAGCGCCCGTGGGGCCGGGAAAAGCCTATGCTATAGCGCTTGCCTTTATCGATGCGCATGGCGTGAGAGAAATTGTGGAGCAGAAAGAGGAATGAAGGACAAGCGCTTGAAGAAGTCAATTCAGCCCTAGGCATCACGAATAAAAGCCCACTCAGGCATAATTTGGTGCAATAGGAGACAATACTTGATAGTGACACACTACGCTGGAAAAGCCGTACTATACATTTCGGAGGCGCTAATGTGAACCAGAATACCGTCGGCACCTCATCAGATAGTTTCCGCGCCCTCATTCTGGTTAGATCGAAACATAATTCGTAAAATGGTCACTGTGTCACTACAAAGTCAGATACCTAGTGAAGTTTTCCACCTATTTTTTATTAAATTTATCACCCACTGATGATAAAATTTGGGCTTAGAGCGCGGGAGCATGCATCACAATAAACGCGTAGCATTAAGGGCGCTCCGTACATGTGCGTAGCGCAGTCTCAGGTGTCTGCTAGTGCCGTCCCATTGCAATGCAAAGGACGCTTCTTTTTTGATGCGGGTTCGATTCCGGCCGCGGAGGTCGAATTTCCATGGAGGCGAAATTGTAGAGGCCAGTGTAGTGTGGGATGTCAGTGCACGTTAAAGAACACCTGGTGGTCGAAATTTTCGGAGCCTTTTCTACGGCGTTCCTCCTAGCTTGAGTCGTATTGCGACGCTAATCCCCCTCCCCAAATCACAAACCTACGTTTTGAAACCTTTCTTGAAGACCTTCCTGGTGCAGTCATGCAGTTGACGGCCCAACAAGTAGGCAGAATCGGGGACAAAGACGACAATTACGAAATTCCATGAAGAAAACGGAAACCGAAAACCATGCTGATGCCTCATTTCGTGCACAGCCAAAGGCTGACTTCTGGGATGAGGCCACTTACTTCCGGCAGCTTTACTTTCGGGCGCCCAATGCACCATCCAGTCCCTTACTGGAGGTCAGTGGCTACAAAGAGAACAGCCACAACCCTTCGTCATCATCATCGTTAAAAGCGGACTGCAAAGTCTTGACCGTAAACGACATATTTCAGTAAGTCTGCGTCTGCGTGGCCAGCCATCTCTTCCCATGGCGTTTGTGCCAGCCCTAGAAGCACTCACCACACTACCACACCTGCTTACCCTGTTCACTTGGTTTCCGTGCAGTCTTTCGTGCTTTCGCTCATAATTCACCCCACTCAAGCCCTTAATCACAAAGCCTATTTACCTCTTCCCTCACTCCCTTCTTCCTGCCTGCTCATCTCAAGCATGACTGAGGAGTCCACGGAGAACTGAGACAGTTACTGTGCATTTACTTTCCTCAAAACCAATTTTTTCACCGCAATTCATATGAGTGGTGATGCTAACAAGAAAGAGAAGCTGTCCGAGTGCGCTCTGCGCAGCTGCTGGTGGAGTCTGCTATTTTCATCGCAAATAAGAAAAGCAAGCCTAGCCGCACTGGTCAGATGAATTTCAATGGGAAGGCTTAACAGTAGGGTTTTTTTTTATTCGGTGTGGTGCAGAAAATGTGATGTAAAGCGACGATGCTTGCGGAGCTGCTGAGGAGCTACGACACACTGCATGGACGCGAGCATTAACGAAGTATGGACACCTAATTTTACTGGCATGTTTCGTGGTCTCGAATGATGCGGAAGAAATTACTATACGTGAATCATCAGGTGGTATTCGTCTACGACCGTTAATAATTTATGATGGAATTTTTCTCCTATGCCGTTTCGATTTCAACTGCCGGATGATGGCTGTGACGTCAAAGTTCGGTTATACATCACGTGAGGAATGAAAAAATGCCGATATATTAGCTGTTTGATCGTTTAGTTCACCGCAGTACTGAAGTGAGCCTTCCTCAACAGTCGGAATGACAATGAATGCAGAAAGAGATTATATTGCAGTTTTTATGCCTCACGTGACAAATAATCACTCTGATGTCACAGTTATCATTCGGGTATTGAAACCGAAACAGCACGAGAAAAATTCTATTAAAATTATTTAGCGGTCGAGGACAATTGCACGTGGTAATCCTTGTAAACAATGTCTTAAGAATCATTACAAACAAGACCATACGCAACGAAAAGTTAAGTGCCTGTACTCCTTTAAGGCTTACATTGGTGGCGGTGAGCTGTGTGTCGGGGACGATACAATACTTTCTAACGTGCAAGGAGTTGCTCTCAAAGCATGATTGTAGTAGTGCAACATAAGAATAATCTCATTCGGCACATGAAGCTTATGGCGAAGGGTGTTCTGAAAGAACAGTGGATGAAATCGAGTGCAAGGCTGGGGCACGTCCACCGGCAAACTTCAAGCTCTAGCTGAAGGAAAACTATGAATTTAGATCATTTATTGCAAGGTCACCGTAGGCACAAAAAAAATTGGCGGGGGCTTAGCTTTGGTTCCGCCTCGTAGGTTGCGAAAGCAGGTGTTTTATACTGCATGTGCAACGTTTATAGTGGGAAGAGCGCGGCGCGCCGTGGCAAGCGGCCGCCGTTACCCGACGAGCCGACTTGGTAGCCCGCCTCTCGCTCCTGGTATGACGTCACGCCATAACGTCACTAGCGCCTCTAGCGGGAGGAGCGCGGCGTGCCGTGGGTGGCAAGCGGCCGCCGTTACCCGACGAGCCGAGTTGGTAGCCCGTCTCTCGCTCCTGGTATGACATCACGCCATAACGTCACTAGCGCTTTTAGCGGGAGGAGCGCGGCGCGCCATGGCAAGCGGCCGCCGTTACCCGACGAGCCGAGTTGGTAGCCCGTCTCTCGCTCCTGGTATGACATCACGCCATAACGTCACTAGCGCTTTTAGCGGGAGGAGCGCGGCGCGCCGTGGCAAGCGGCCGCCGTTACCAGACGAGCCGAGTTGGTAGCCCGTCTCTCGCTCCTGGTATGACGTCACGCCATAACGTCACTAGCGCTTTTAGCGGGAGGAGCGCGGCGCGCCGTGGCAAGCGGCCGCCGTTACCCGACGAGCCGAGTTGGTAGCCCGTCTCTCGCTCCTGGTATGACGTCACGCCATAACGTCACTAGCGCTTTTAGCGGGAGGAGCGCGGCGCGCCGTGGCAAGCGGCCGCCGTTACCCGACGAGCCGAGTTGGTAGCCCGTCTCTCGCTCCTGGTATGACGTCACGCCATAACGTCACTAGCGCCTCTAGCGGGAGGAGCGCGGCGCGCCTTGGCAAGCGGGCGCAGTTATGCTACGAGCCGAGTTGGTAGCCCGTCTCTCGCTCCTGGTATGACATCACGCCATAACGTCACTAGCGCTTTTAGCGGGAGGAGCGCGGCGCGCCGTGGCAAGCGGCCGCCGTTACCAGACGAGCCGAGTTGGTAGCCCGTCTCTCGCTCCTGGTATGACGTCACGCCATAACGTCACTAGCGCCTCTAGCGGGAGGAGCGCGGCGCGCCGTGGCAAGCGGCCGCCGTTACCCGACGAGCCGAGTTGGTAGCCCGTCTCTCGCTCCTGGTATGACATCACGCCATAACGTCACTAGCGCTTTTAGCGGGAGGAGCGCGGCGCGCCGTGGCAAGCGGCCGCCGTTACCAGACGAGCCGAGTTGGTAGCCCGTCTCTCGCTCCTGGTATGACGTCACGCCATAACGTCACTAGCGCCTCTAGCGGGAGGAGCGCGGCGCGCCGTGGCAAGCGGCCGCCGTTACCCGACGAGCCGAGTTGGTAGCCCGTCTCTCGCTCCTGGTATGACATCACGCCATAACGTCACTAGCGCTTTTAGCGGGAGGAGCGCGGCGCGCCGTGGCAAGCGACCGCCGTTACCCGACGAGCCGAGTTGGTAGCCCGTCTCTCGCTCCTGGTATGACGTCACGCCATAACGTCACTAGCGCCTCTAGCGGGAGGAGCGCGGCGCGCCGTGGCAAGCGGGCGCAGTTATGCTACGAGCCGAGTTGGTAGCCCGTCTCTCGCTCCTGGTATGACGTCACGCTACAACGTCACTAGCGCCGGCACGTAATTTTCTTTCCTCTAATTCATTTTAAGGCGAAAGCCTTTCATGGCTCATGCTCGCGGTGTCCTTCCATGCTTGCTGTGTCCGTCCTTGCGCTGGAATCGTGCCAACTGTGGCCTCTCCGCGCAGCGGCGCAACCTCCTGCGTAATTTCTTTTCCTCTAAATCATTTTTTTTCACTCTTCACTCCCTTCCTCTGCAAACGGATGACGGGCGTCCACCGAGAGATGCGAGACAGTTACTGCGTAATTTCCTTTCCTCAAATATAATTTTCATTTTCATCACTACGGCTCCTCTTCGTCTTTCTTCTTTCACTCCCACTGCCTCCCTTCTTGTACGGTTCGGTTCAGGTGTCCACCGCGACGGTTGCTACGTCAGAGGTCATTCTAAAGATAAAACGTGGCTACCGGCCACCGCTATGCGAAAGGCCGTTAGTGAGCGTAGTATTGCTTTCGCAATAAAAGGAAAGGAAAAGGTCTGAGGTAGCATTTAGTGCTGCAGCCTTTATCTGACAATATTCTTTCATGCAGTCTGGCTACGTTACACATGCTTGAATGTACAGCCTTGGTATGTCATATTTTTTGTTAAGCAGCTAATGTCTTATTTCGGCATACCGTACACGTTGCTATTATTGTAACAAAATTTTCCCTAGTATGTAATAGAGGAAATTTATGCAGTCTGCATGTGCTTGGTGCTGGCTGAAAACCTATGTGGCTTGATACAATAAGGACGTTGTGTCGGTTAGGCAAGGGAAGCACACAACCTATTCTAAATTTTTCAAGAGCAATAAAGGACACTTTTTCAGAATGAATGCGACCGGAGCAAAGTATGTTATCGCTCAGACATGCAACAATGCAAACATGGTGCTGCTGCTGTGCACTTCTGATTTTGTACGTTTCTGTAGCTGTGTCATTGCTTTCTGCATGTTACTTTGCACACTGGCATGTTGTGCTTTTCTTGTTAGCAGTTGAATGCATCACTATGAGAATAAAAGTAACTGCGCAAAAGGACGGGACAAGAGAAAGAAAACCACACGGGACAAACGCAGACTGACAACTGATTTATTCCACCAACTCCTCTTTCCTTCAGCAGCAAAGCGCATGCGCACCAACCACAAAAACAAAAAACAGAAGCGACACTCATGTCGTGGAATCAAGGAACTCGAACTCCTTGCGGTACGGGTGTACTGAAGCATCGCTAATACACTTATCAGGCCCTAACCTCGCGATTTCCAAGGCCTCGATAATTTCTCGTTCTTTTTTTTATCCCTCGAGCGTCCGATAATCTTAGTCCTATCGAAAAGCGGATTACAATCTCTGTCATCATGCTTGCAAGTGTGACAATGCTTAGGCAGATGCTGCCCCCTTGAATCTTCTAAGGAATTTGCGTGCTCTAATAATCTAATGTTGACGCAGCGGCCAGTTTGACCTATGTAGAAGGAGGCTTTGTGGTTATGCCTCAGAAGCTTTTTAGTGACAAGGCCATGACATCTGTCTTAAAGAACTTTGAGAAAACAGATCTAAAGCCGTGTAAAGCGAAGGCAAAGGCGGTTGCACTGTTAAGGGATTTGAAACTCGACAGGCTGAAAAGTGAAGTGGGGAAAAACAAGGTCCTAGTGCTCACTGTGTTCTTCAGTGCCAAGAGCCACAAGATAGAATGCCCTTTTAGAGCCATTGTTACAGAAACTGGATCCTGGCAAGCTGTGGTCAGTCACTACCTTCAGCGCCATCTGGGAAGTCTGGCGCCCGACGATCCGTACAAGGTCAGCAGCTCAGACCGAGTGGCCGAAATGTTAGGGTATAGCCTCTCCGATGTTAACTCGGGCTTCTCGGTTGACATCGAAGAGTTGTTCTACTCCCTTCCTCACGATGACCTGTTCCGTGCAGTCCGGAACTGTATCGATCGTTCTGGTGCTGTGTCTTTCCAGAATGCGTGCGGTATTTCTGTTGAAGGTTTTTTAGAATTGCTTAAGGTTTATCTTACTTCAACGATTGTGAGTTTTCAGGAAAACTTTTATGTGCAGAAACGCGGAATTTGCATCGGGTCATGTGTAGCCCCAGTTTTATCGGAAATCCTTTTAGCTGAAATTGACCGCTCGCTATCGCGGGTAATATCTGACGACCGTATCGTTCGAGTGTTCCGATACGTTGACGACTTTTTAATCCTTTTAAATATTGACCTCAACGACGACTTGGCCCAGGTGGCAATGGAGGTTTTAGCATCTTTTAAGTCAGCCTTTCCGAGTTTTAATTTTACCATTGAACTTCCTGAAAACTCTTGGTTGCAATTCTTAGATTTAAAATTATTTTTTAACGATCCTGACCACCTCTGCTGGGCGTACATGCCTAGGTCAAAAAAGGCACTCCTACCCTTTAACTCGTGCCATTCGAAGCTGGTCAAGAGGGGTATTGTATCTACTTGCCTCAGGGCTTCATTAGCCAAGTCCTGTCCACATAAAGTTCAGGTTAGCTTTGAGGCTCAGGTTGATCGCCTTAGGTCTGCTGGTTTTCCGCTGGCCCTTCTTCAGGCTGTCGCTGAGTCCCTGTTGAAGTCCTTCCGCCCAAACTCAAAACCTCCGGGGGCGGATGCACAGGAGAGGCGGAAGTATGAAGTTATGCCCTATGTTCACAGGGTCTCGCACGGCCTCAAGACGGTCGCCGGAAAATTCGGCGTTGACGTCATTTTTTCTGCACCTTGCAAGTTGTCGGGTTTGTGCAATTTGGCGAGAAAAGATAAGCAAAAGAAGGTTGAGTGTGGCATTAACCACAGGAATAAGTTCGCATAGTGTAAATGCAATGTAATTTATCAGATTCCCCTGAGTTGTGGTAGGTTCTACATAGGGCAAACTGGCCGCTGCGTCAACATCAGATTATTAAAGCACGCAAATTCCTTAGAAGATTCAAGGGGGCAGCATCTGCCTAAGCATTGTCACACTTGCAAGCATGATGACAGAGATTGTAATCCGCTTTTCGATAGGACTAAGATTATCGGACGCTCGAGGGATAAAAAAGAACGAGAAATTATCGAGGCCTTGGAAATCGCGAGGTTAGGGCCTGATAAGTGTATTAGCGATGCTTCAGTACACCTGTACCGCAAGGAGTTCGAGTTCCTTGATTCCACGACATGAGTGTCGCTTCTGTTTTTTGTTTTTGTGGTTGGTGCGCATGCGCTTTGCTGCTGAAGGAAAGAGGAGTTGGTGGAATAAATAAGTTGTCAGTCTGCGTTTGTCCCGTGTGGTTCTCTTTCTCTGTCCAGTCCTTTTGCGCAGTTACTTTTGTTCTCATAATGTCGTACCAACTAGCCCCTCACCGCACTCTTTTAGAATGCATCACCCCACAGTTGAACTGCACCCCGTTACTAAATATGCTGAGGTTTTTGACATATGTGGTCAAAAACTGTGTGGTCTGAGATGACTTCTGAAAGCATGGTACAACTTTCCATAATTTTCAAGCTTGCCTTACAACCTCATTCCTGTTTTGCATTGGGCTCTTTTCAGAGAACACCCATGGAACATTAAATGGAGGCTATAATCCTGAACAGTAGCTGTACAGTTGAGATTAGTGAAGGAAGAGCTCCGAATCTTAATTACTGAATTTCTGCGAAGTGTTCAAAGGAACACAGAAGACAAATTTGAGGTGGCCTCTATTGACAGATTACTTTTTAAGAATGAAAACTGCTTCTTTCCTTTGTCCACTCCTATAGTGCAGACAGTTTTCTTTCTTAATCCCTTAAAGGTTTTGACGACCTCAGCTTGTCATGAGTGATCACCACTTCTTTGCTTGTGATTAGGAGATGTCATGGGTATTCCACAATGTTCCGAGCCCACCTCGCCAAACTGTCGAAAACAGCTATTTAAAACACAGCTGGCGGCACAGGTTCCATTATGTACACTTGTATTGCATGAAAGTTTGCAGACTACATAGCAGAAGGCGTGCCTTGTGTTTCCCGCGCCTTCAAGGGAAGCATGGCGCATCCGTGCGGCATTTGGGTGCCGGAGATCAGTCTCTGCCATATTGTAGTGCAAGTGGCGAGGATATCGGCGTCTGCTTTATTCTTCAAGTGAAGAAGATAGTTATGACGTTTTTATTGATAGCGAGAATGAAGCGGAAGAAAGCAGAGATGAGACGATATCCACCTCCCGCGAATGATGTCACACTGACGTCAATAATATCTTCGTAAGACCTCCATGGTTTGAATTTAAGCCTTCTCTGCGACTGACGCTTAGTAGTAATCTCTCTCCCCCACACTAGAGCTTTCTGCCCCGCCGCGGTGGCTCAGTGGTTACGGCGCTCGGCTGCTGACCCGAAAGACGCGGGTTCGATCCCGGCCGCGGTGGCTGAATTTCTGGAAGGCGAAATTCTAGAGGCCCGTGTGCTGTGCGATGTCAGTGCACGTTAAAGAACCCCAGGTGGTCGAAATTTCCGGAGCCCTTCACTACGGCGTCTCTCATAGCCTGAGTCGCTTTGGGACTTTAAACCCCAACAAACCAACCAAACCTAGAGCTTTCTGAGACTTACTTTTATGATGAACTGCTTGATGTTATCGTAGTAAAGATAAACTGGCACACCTCTCAGCTGTTAGTTTTGAGTAAGATGAGCAAATATTCTTGCTTCCGAAAATGGGTTCCACGCCCTTTCGCTGTCGGGTGTTTCTGCCCGTGACGCACCCCCAGTGTCGCACACTTCCGGGATGATGGTCCCGCCGTTTCAACGTCAGAATCTGACGATGCGGAACTCGCCTCTTCCTCGGATGAGACGCTGTCAGAGTCCGAATCCGAGCTCGGCTCGTATTTATAATCTGAAGAGCCACCGCTCCAATGCGCAGAGGAACGTCCCGCGCGGTCAGCCATAACCGAAAGTAACCGCGCGCAGCGGGGGTGTGCTTTCAGTGGCCCGCAAAACGGAGAGAAATGGGACGCTGTGTAATAAAGATGAGAGAGGGAGATGGAAAAAGGCTAAAACAATGTTGAGGGGCTTTGCTTTTGCTGCTGCCATCCGCAAGCGAGGGTGCGACGAGAGAGCGAAAGCAGCGATCAAGTCATGTGTCAGTCTCTTTGACTCTCGGAGTGGCAACGGCGCGCGCCCTTGAACTTGAAGCGCCGTAGCTCACACGCCGACAGAAGAAAAATAAAAACCTGCAAAACAGCGGCAGATGGCAGAACAACCCTTTGAACCATAACCACACGCGCGCGTCATGATCCGGCGAACGCGGAGCGACCGTGCCATTCAGCAAAGAGAGAGGGTTGGGATGGCAGTCGCTCTGTACTCTTCAATACACATACCAAAACAGTAAGGGGCGAAAATACGAACTTGTAGAAAGATTGAACAGATGGCGCAGCTAGTCGAAGAGCGTCAGCCTTGTGCTCAAGCGCGAAATTTTGAACGCACGATAGAGAACGTACCGGTACGTCAGTGACACTGTGGGGGGGGGGGAGCTCGGAAACGTACCGGTACGTCCGTGACAGTGAAAGGGCTAGACCTACGTATTTCACGTAGACTTTTGTAACCTACGCGCCGCACCCCATAATCTGCTACATGAAACAAGATGCAAATGACAAAAACATCAGCAAGGCAACCAGGGCGTGGTGCAAGTGGTGCCAGAAGCCCCTCTGCCCAGAGCGTGCTTTGGCCGCCACTACAAAGAGAGCAGTTTCATCTACTTTCATGGAAACTATGGATAAACAGTGCATCTTGTGCATGGCAATTCGAACCCAACCCTTAGATTTTGGAGTTTTATGAATTTCTTTCACCCCACACCTCAAAGGTCCCAGATATGGGTTATTAGATTAGGAAACGAAGAATGACCAATAAAACATTATCTGCCGTAAAAGGTTTCAGGAAATTTTTTTTTAATATGTTTTAAAAAATTGGCAATTCTGGAGTATAATGTTCTTCTTTAATGAGGCCTTAAGGGGTCTAATGCTTCATGAACTGACCCCTGAACGCACTACCTTCACTGAAAACAAGCCCTCTATAAGCCACAAAAGGTCAAAAATGAAATACAGGTCTCTGCCTCTGCTGACAATTTT
This sequence comes from Amblyomma mixtum, assembly GCF_055824585.1. Lineage (NCBI taxonomy): Eukaryota > Metazoa > Arthropoda > Arachnida > Ixodida > Ixodidae > Amblyomma > Amblyomma mixtum. Next base: position 418,192,961 of record NC_143014.1, on the reverse strand, counting down.
CTGAAGCATACTGCAGTGCAGTTTTTTTGACGGGGGCCTTTAAGGCTATGCTACAAGCCATTCGTGTTAGAGTGGTGATCGTAGTCGTTCTTGGCCTAGATATCACGAGTTTAAATGACGTTGTGGGATAAAAAAAGGTTTCATTTGGAACTCAATTGTTGTTAGCAATAAATAAGTCTTTTGCTGCTGAAAAAATGACAACATGCCAACCACAGAACCAAATTTCAGTAAGAAAAACTAGATCCAGTAGTTGCCACAGTCGCTTTATGAGAACAAATCCTGTCTCACTTGATGATGCTCACAATTGCCATGCAAGAGGTTGGGCATCTGTACTAAGACAGTAGTTGCTGAAAGGCTTGGAGTTTTTCAATGGTCAATCGCCAAGCTGCTACAGTGCAAGTTCTCTATATGGTGATGTGATTTGGGCCTGAATATTAGAGCCAGCAAGGCTGAACCACATATTGGAGATTTACTTTGCTTATATCTACTGTCTTATGAAGTAAACGCACCAAAACATTCCTAGAGCAAGCACTACATTATTCTCAAAAATGGATAGATGCTAGGTAACTTGCCGCTGAATACTTGTCTACTCACTGTGTTGCTGACACGCGAGCGCGTAATTCAGCGCATGCGAACCACGCCCGTGGAGCCTGTGTTTTGAAGCACAGGCTCCTGCTTCTTCAGTGCTAGCTACTCTTGTGCTAAACGATTTGTAGCATTTGGACAGCTGTGAGAGACCGTCTGTTCCCGAGAGAAAAAAAACCATACTGACAGGTGTCTAGTCGTCAAAAAAGCACAACACTATATTTCAATCAATTGATACTGAAAATAAGTCAGTTAACAATGTCTGTTTGCTACAATGCACTTATCTAAAAAATGGCCATTGCCACAATACCAAGAATTCCGACCTTTAAAAATGTTTCCCAGGCCAAAACATTTAAACTGGATATTTTTGCATGCATCTACATTTAGCAGGCGTGATTCGAGTAAGAAGGGAAAGTGGTACGTGCATATTATGCGTCATAACACAAAAAAAATTTGCGGTTCGAAAACTTTTTCAATGTATTCTGTTTTTTAAAACTTTCAGACAGTACTAAAGGCTAGGAAGAATATCATTTCGCTGTAGAGTGCCAGTGACCACAATTTCCATGAGTCACATGAGTTGCCTGTTATTTGAAGCTATGAAAATCATGCATTCTTGAGGCTACGGCAAAAGTACTTTGGTTGGCACTGACTAGCACGACACTGCAACTCTATTTTAACAAGATCCTGGTATCCAGGTTTCATTTAGTGGCGCTTAACTTCTAAATGGGCAGAAGGAGGATAAAGCTAGCCATGCCACATGTATTTCATTCACTCTAGCAATAAACCTGCTTTTTTTTACAGAAAAGTTTCAGTCAATTTGTGGGGACGGCTGATTATGCGGGGAAAAAAGCAGACAGATTTTTCTGTGGCGTCAAAATTTTATATCAGACATCGACTCGCTCTTCCACCTGCCAGTCTGTTTGCCCATCAACAACAAACGCACGCACTGAACAAGTTGCGCCCCTGCTTTCATATCGCCGCCTATTATAGCACCCCAGTTGAAAAATCCACCAGAATGGTTTGGTGTGTTCTGGTGTTAACACCAGGATTTCCTGGTGTGGCTGGTGTGGGCACCAGGCCAGCCTGGTGGTGCTGGTGTGCACACCAGACTGGTGTGGTGGTGTCTGGTGTGCACACTAGACCCGTGTGGTGTTGTCTGATGTGCACACCAGACCGGTGTGGTGTTGTCTGATGTGCACACCAGACTGGTTTCATGTCGTCTGGTGTGCACACTAGACTGGTTTCATGTCGTCTGGTGTGCACACTAGACTGGTTTCGAGTCATCTGGCGTGTATGATCCAGCTCAAGCACACCAGACCTGTTGCTGTATTCATGTGCGGGAGCCGAGCACCACCAAAAAGATCTGTTCGGTTCATTCTAGTTTGCATGCAAGATGTACCAGATACAATCTCAGGCACATGCCAGACATGTGGCCAAGGGTTATTTCATGCACTGACCAACATGTAGGTTGGTTTGGTACTTACTGAGATTAATGAAAGATTTCTGTCCTGCTTAATTGCATAGTCCATTGTTGCAACTATGGGTGTCCATGTCTTCACACCACAGTCAAACCATAAAAAAGTCAAAGGTAAATTGTGAGGTGCATTTGCATATCATACAGCATATAATTTAGTATTTATTACTATTACACTAAGGATGAATGGCAGTCTCTTTATTATGTGGACAAAAAAGGCACACTTTTTTAGCTTCCAGGTATAGTTAAATGCCCATATCAGCCAGGACAATAAAAAATTTGTATCTGGTGTGACTATGAAAACATAAAGGCATGACAGCAGGTTGAAAAGCTTGAAAGAAATTTAAACACGTTTATTCCCAAAATTCAGCATAGAACTTCTTCGTTTCAGAGCTGCAGTAGTGCCTTCGCGAAATGGGCATTTGGGAAAGTGCCCCTGAAAGCATCACAAAAGAACACCATCAATTCATTCCCCTGAATTGTAGCAATGTGGGGCCTTTCATACAGCCAGGCAGCTTCCACAGTGCTTACCAGTGCATTTCACAGTGATCAAGGCAATGAAATTACTGGAATCGGAATGGTGATAAGGAGGTGGGCTTTTGTGCAGACACAATACTTGACGGGCAGGTGGGAAAGTATGAAGTGTTGCCAGCTGCATTAAGCACAACAGCAAATGCCAGCTCAGTTGATAACAAATTGTGCAAGGGTATTTGAAGACAACTTCACACAGCACTGTGCATTTGCTGCCCTTCCAAAGTTAAATGCACTGAAAAAATTCCCCGCTGTACATTACCACTGAAGGCTATGGAAAGGTGCAAAGGAAGTGCAAATACACTGTAGACAACATCTTCAGCATGAGTTGCTGTTTTTCACGACAATGCCTACTTCGAAGCATGAAGGACAAGAAACCAAAAACTCGTGCTCAGCAGCAGAGCAACAAATAATGCACAAGACAGTACACCGCAACTTGACATTACTTAATAAGGCACAATATTATATAAAGAAGGGCTCGTATCACAGGATACTATGTCAGTCAGGTTATCCAGCTGAAGTAACCAAAGAATAAAAATAAATGGGTGCAGTCTTCACTGGATATAAACGAATGCATGAGAACTGCTTCAAAGAACGGTTCATGTACTCGGAACAGATTGAAAACAGAGATAACAGTCCCTGATAAGTGTGTTCATTTAACAGAAATGAACACTTACAAAAAAGCTGGCTCATTCGGGTTGCTAAGTCATATGTATAGGGATATATCTTGTAGAGAAATCATCAGCTAAACTGCATATACTGTGGGGCAAAGGCTTCTCCGAATACTAAGTTCCGAACCTCATGTGAAACACGGCACTGCAGGAGCTTTTGGTTGGTCTGTCCAGCGGGCTCAATATTTAAGGCTACGTGTTCCCTTGATGGAGACAGTTGGCAAGTACGTATGTGAATTTTGTACTAAGCTGCCATTGAAGCATGTATGTGTTGACGCGTTGGCAAATGCAAAGAAAAACATGCCTATCGAAACATTTTCTTGCTGAACATGCACAAGAGTGTACTGGATGCCACTGCCATGTGACAGTGAACATGCACAACAAACAAGACAGTGTGTTAATATTAATGCAACACGCTGCAACCTCAAACAACACTAACTAGGTACCTTGCAATGTGCTGTCAAGTTTCATAACATTTTGAATTTTGTAAAATGCAATAGCAAGTTGGCCACAATCATAAATGGAGATCCGTGCAAAAGTGGATCAGTGAAACTGCTATGAGGAAGATGTGCAACAGACTGGGCAAAGGGTATTTTGTCTTTGTCGAAGAGATCAGCATCATCATTTTTGCATTTTTCACAAAGCTGTATTCGTGTCTCACATGCTGCATACATATCGTAAAACTGTGCTCAGAATGACATCGCTTTGAAGCAGTTTTGACCACTGGTTTTGTAGAAAAAAAAGAGGAACAGAGCTGTAGCAATCACTTCATAAAAAGACCTCAAATATGGTAAATATCCATGCCGCAGTCTTTTGGATGTATAAGACGACTTGCATGTACACTGAAACTTGCTTCAAGAAGTATTATGATGCAGTTCACCGATGAAAAAAGCTCAAAAGCTGAAGGAGTTTAAATTTTTGTTTCCCTGTAAAAGAGGGCCGTGTCGAACTGTACACCCGTGCTTGTAAAAACATAACACCAAGGAGGCCTGAAAGTTAAAAATATGCTGAATGGTTTGTTTCATAGCTCGGTAGTATCCAGCATGCAAAAATATGGTGCAGAGGGGCAGCATTTTCCCATTTGACAGCATTTGAAGCAAATGGGATACAAGTGTCTTACTCAAGAATATTTTCATGCTGTTCCCTCATGGTACTGAAAATGACTAATAACTTTCGTGAAGATTAGGCATCTTCACTAAGAATGTGCTCTCCTGTTCCACAAGCACACAAGATGAAACAACGCTTTCTTCGCAAAGCATGCAGAGAGCGATGCCAAATGAAGGGTGCTCGATTCTGAACAAAAAGGGCAGCTCAAACACTTCAGTAATCAATTCTTGACACAACAGCAAGATTTTACTGTCAGCAGCAAACACCTTGAGAATTTTAACACGTTTGCCGTTACTTGCTTCCAGGTAGCATGAACATGTTCTTTCTGCTTGTTGATAATGGGCGCTGTGTACAGTGAACCCCTTGACACGAGCTCTAAGGTACTCACTTACACATGGCTCGGAACCAATGTCTTGCCTCAACAGTATTTGGATGGGTTCTTCATAGACACAAGGTGGCAAAGCTGCACCTAAGACACTAGATTTGTGCTGTTTAGAAATTTTACCTGCAATTAGCTCCTGCTGCTTTTCCAAAAATGGAGGAAGAGGTACCAGACGTTTCAAAGAATTTAGAACTCCATTCATAATGAATCTTTCTGATATTTGCCGAGGAACCCTTTTCGCAGCAGACACAAGCTTCAAGATGTCCCCGTTGCCCCTTCAAATGGGAAGGTTGACGTGGCCCACAGTGGACCTGTCATCCTAACAGATTTCGCCAGATGTCGAAGTTGATGAACATTGAATGTTTGCGCACTTTCATCATAAAATATTTTCACTTTCTCCACAGACTGTTTCAGCAACCTTTCTGCAATAAAAGTGTCACTGCGTTCAACACTTTCTCTCAGCAGCATAAAAATGCCTTCTACCAGCAATGAAAAATGCCTAATATATCTATCTGGCAGAATGTTTTGAAGGCATGGCACACTGTAGTATAGCAACCAATACTTCCATTCTGTGGCTTTCCAGAATGCCCTCTCTGAAATTCTCCTTGGCAGTCTCGAGAAGCTTATTGGTGGCCGTGCTTTCAATATACGCTGATTTAGCTCGGCAATTCTATTTCCTACATACCAAGGCTTCCCAGTTGCAGACAGCCAAAGCTCTGTCATTTGTGCAGTCACACCCTCCAGGACACAATGCATATAATCGGGAGGGAAGCCCCAGACCGAGTCCAATGTTCCTGGCTTCGTAACTGGAGATGTCCCCTTCACTCCATCGACAGAGCACTTTCTTGTAACTGCAAGGGACATGGCTGACAGCACAGTGTCGTGGGACTTCAACCATGGCACCGCCTTCAAACGTGTACTTTACTGTGCCTAGAACAAAAACACAACAAATCATTAAAATCAAAATTCCCTTCATGCCGCACAGATCAAAGCAGTAGTAAAGAACAAATGAAAATAATTAAAAACATGAATATAACACCGGCAAAGTATAAAACATCCAACTAGCCAAGTAGGCTGTTATTCCTTACTTTTACCGCTGGCAACCAATCTGCCATGTAAAACATATGCTGTATATCTGTGTCCTTCATAAGACTGAATGAAAACAGGAGTCTCACCGTCAACTAAAGTTCCCTTGTTAAGACACCAAGTGCAGCCGTAGTACCCATTGTACTGATTTGCATTGAGCAAATAAGCTCTGGCCGGTGAGTCCACACAGCAGCACACAATTCTGACTGCAGACTCCACAACTTGATCAGCAAAGGTCCACATCAGGCTGCCAACCTCTTGGAACTTGTCCACAAAGGTTTTCATAAAGAGATGTGCAGGGGGATGCTCCTTGCCGAACCAAACTGCTCCAACCAAAATATTCTTCCATCGCAGAGGAACGGGAACCTCATTGAGGGCAACTTGTATTGGCCACACAGAACCTTTGCTTGACTTAAATACCGGTGCACCATCAGTATTCATCGTCAAAGTTAGGTCACTCCATTTCATTTCATGGTCGCTGCGAACTTTCTTGTAGAGCAGGCCATCTGTGATATCGGTGAGAGCCTCTGGGCATGATGAAGCAAGCTGACGCAGGTTGCTTCCAACTATTTTGCCCATGCGTTTCAGGAGCTGTTGCAGTTGTCGCTTCAAGTTAAGAGTGATGAAAAAGCTCCCCTTCTTCAAAACCTCTCCTAGGCTTGCAACTTCTGAACAAATTCGGCAACGCCAGTGGCTGGTACCATTGCCATCAATTAAGAACTGGCAAGTCTGTGAGCAGAAGGCAAGGTGATCAGAAGGCATGAATGCTCACCATTTTTTGCTGAAGCTTCCACAGTTTTCGAAAGCCATATTTGGTTGAAGGAAAAACCTCTTCAGCAAAGAGGGCGTTCAGAAGCTTGAGCAAGCTGTCAACTTGTGTCCATGGTAGCTTAGCTGCCACAACAAATGATAATATCAGGAGCATGGCTTGCAGTCGGGTTGTGGACTGGCCAGGAAGAGTCGTCTTTGAGTTGGCTGCGATGAAATCAGAAAGATCATCATCTGGGTCGTCAGCTTACTCATACACATCAGGGTCTCCCTGCTCAGCATTCTGGTTAAAAGAGGCAGCACTTCCTGCTTGTTCAGAGAGCTGAGGTAGTGGCAGCAGACATTTTTCACTCTCAGTTTGTTCGTCTGTAACCTCAGCGTCCCCTCTTGTTATCTCATTTACTGCAGCTGACTGCAAAGAATAAACAAACGAGGAACGTATTAGCTACATCAGACAGTGACGAAATCCCGAGTGGCATGCTTTGAGAAATCTGGCCGATTAGTGGGTCAGCATCTTATCATGGCATGACGTGAGCCCAATTAATGCTGAATTGTGGCTCCATCCTCACACCGCTTGTTCTTTACCCAGATTGAGCATTTGAGACTACCCCAGCTGACGAAATGGGAATGGATGTGAGAGGGCAGCAGTTGTAATTGCATCCACTGCACACAACTCTGCCACTGGCTGTGATAAGATGCTGACCAAGTGACCGGCTCCAGTTCTCACAGTGCTCTAAAGTGAGCTTCACACACTGACATGAGAAGATTTGTCTGAACCGGTATTCTGCTGGACAAAGAGAGAGACCTGAGAGATCCGCTATGTTGAGGGCTCAGTGTTTTTACTTTTTGTCATTCTTACTGGTATGCAGAGGAATTTTCCATAAAAATTACTACGGGCTTTAAAAAGTATCAGTGCAATCCGTGCTGCTCACAGATGATGTCAGAGCAGAATTGCATGCATACTTCTCGGCATTTCTTGCATACTTAACCAAGTGTTGTCAGTAATCAGAGCTTTATTTCCTCGGATGTATTTTACACCATCGCCTAGGATGGTGAGAAATGACAGGTGGTGGCTAATGTACGACACGTAAACTCATGTTTGCCACATCTACATATAGTATGCCGATGTAGTCGACACCTCTCACACATTTATAGTGTTCAGTTGGAGTTCGTGTTTGACTGCATTTATGTTGATGAACTCTTCTATACGCAGCATTTTTCATTGGCGCCTGTGCTCAAGTCCCCAAATGATGGCGGCTACATCCAATTTGGCTGCTATTTGGCTGTATTTCAGCCTGGCTATGTTACAAAAGGCCCTCACAACGCAATATTTCGATCCACATTTCACCTCACCAGTCTCCTTCTGCTTCTGTTTCTTGTTCCTCTTAATTCGATGCTGCGGAGTGCTTTTTTTTCCTGATCATTGTACACCCGCGCTGCCTTGTTCTCTTCTGCCGCAATCTTTGATGCGAGAAACTTTTTTGCCATGGTTTATGCCGCATCAATTCATCATCTCCGTTTCCCAGCCCTGTTTCTCATGCTGCGTTCTGCTATCAGCCGTCTGCATCCATCACATACAATGTTTTGGACGTTGATAGGCCATGTAAGTTCCGCCTTTTCAGGAACTCTCTTTAGATGCTTACCGCGCAGGCAAGAGCATGACCACTGCCTGCGGTGGGTGTAAGGACCCTAGGTTCTCGCGATTCCGCAAAAAAAAAATCTGACTTAAGCTTTCTCCCCCACCCCCTTTCACAAAGAAAAAAAAGTGGTGGGGGGGGGGGGGGGCAAGTTGAAATACAGAATAAACGAATAAGTCGGTAATGCACGCACATCGCACAGCAGCAGCCGCGCCGTCATGATCCGTGCCGCCGGTGCTCGGCGTTTCGAGCTGTCCAGCTTGCCCTTCTTTGCTGTCCCTACTTCGCTCAACTTCTGCAATGCCTTTCATTTCGCAGCGACCCGTACCTCCTTTCCGCATCCACACCCACAAATATGCACTTGCTCGGCCCGCGTTTTGCTTCAAAAATTCACTGAAAAGTGGGCTTTTCCTCACGGCTCGCAAGCCTAATGGCAAAGGTCGCTTTTGCAACATTGCCCAGCTCGGAAAAAAAAAAAAAACACTTGCGGATTCTTTATGAGTTCATGGAATGTAAAACTTTTCGCCGCAGAAAGTGAATGGGCCCTAGCATATGACGTAAACAAGTCGGTGAATTACCTGCGGTGCTTGAGAAGTTGCAGCGGATTCATTTTGCAGCCGGCTCCATGTCGTCTGCCGCGGAATTTTCGGTGATAGCGCATTTGGCTCCAAATAGGCGCGGTAGCGTTTTTTGGGAGGCATGTTGCAGCACCTCCTTTGCACGCTTGTAACAGGCTTGTACAAGTAGATGAGGCGTTGGCATGTATAAGGTGCAAGAACGACACTGAAGACAGATGGAACGTACAGCCAAGGAGGCGACGACAGACTGCGCGGGAAATTCCGCGCGCCCGCCTCTCCTTTCCTTTTTTCTGTTTTATAGCGTGCTTCAATGCGTGCCCGCCTCTCCCAGCAAGGCAAACGCTACAATCTAGCCAAAAAGAAAGTGGCGCTTACAAAGTTAACTACTATACATTTGCAACATATAATACAGATAATAACTCAATCTGTTTAGCAACGCGCTAAAGCTGTGTGCAGTCTCATCAGCATGCAATTTTTTGTTTGACAAGACTGCAGCGCCACACACACCATTACGTTGTCAAAACATCATGTAGAGAGTTTGTTCCAACCGTTTCAACATCCTTTTTGTTCTATACTGCGCGACGTTGGTGACTTGCTCCCGAGTGTGCATCAGTGCAATGGTGTTTTACGTATACGTAAAGTTTCTGCTTGACTACGTGAAAAAAGTCACTTCATCGGTTCTTGTGAAAGATTTCCACCCAAAGAGCACGGAAGATTTTGCGGCGGGAAATATCTATCAGGTTTATTGGGAGGGGGATGAGAAAACAAAGGGCGGATACTACGACGCAGAAATCCTACAGATGACAGGTAAGAACACCTTTATTACTGTCTGAGTACTTTTGTAATTTCTACTTTGCAGCAGCTGTAGCTACCCGTGTATTTACGTAGGGCGTTGATTGATATTGAAACTTCATTCAGCCTCTATGTGTGTACCGCCGTGAGCACGCTTAACACGGACGCTCGAGCGATTGTCTTCCACTGACGTTAGTGCCGCTGGGCGTCGGCCGCTGTGTCTGAGACAAAATTAAAGTGGAAGCAGGGCATGAGCTGTCTCCAACGTCCGCAAACATACCGTGCAGTATAGTCTTGGACTCTGCGCCCAGCGCTCAGAGGCTGTAATATCAGTGCAGGACGCGCAAGCGAGCGTTCCTGTTAAGCGTGCTGACGGTGGTACAGCACTCGAATTTGCTTGTCAGGGCTATAGGAATGTGTTCTTGAGCTTTTCTGCCTTTCGTAACGCGCACCGCTGTTGTGCAGTTCTCACGTTCAACTTGCAGGTTTGCGAATTCCGTCCTGTTTGCAGCATGTTGCATGTTGATGGATGTAACGAAATTAATCTGGCAGTGTCCGGTAGATGGTAGAGTTGCCCGGCTGAAATTCCCCCGGCACCTCCATCAACTGGGCCTCGTGAATACGTTTTTTTTTCTCACTGGCGCCCCTCCAGGCATTCTTCAGTTGTAGTAATGAACTGTCTTATGTACAAGTGATGAGTGGCTGGTCTTCCCAGGGTGAACCCGTTGCTTTTCTTTTTTTTTTGGGGGGGGGGGGGTTGTGTGTATCACTTGGGATTAGTTCGGAAGCATAAAATGTATACTTCACTGCTCTCGGTTACAGCTCAGTTGATGACCATCTCCTAGGTGCGTGTATTGAATATCAAACTGTGAAGGCCTCTGTAGCCGAGAAAGCTGCCAAATGTGACAGAGGTTCTCACGCCACACTAGGAAGGAAGTGTCGATTCTGCATTGTTTCTTGAAAACTTGACATGAATGCGAAATTCTAGAGGCCCCGTGTACTGTGCGGTCAGTGCACATTAAAGAACCCTATGAGGTAGAAATTTCTGAAGCTGTTCACTGCGGTATCCCTCATAGCCTGAGTTCCTTTGGGACGTTGAACCCCCATAAACAAAAAAACCTGGGGCTGCAGTTTCATATAGCAATGTTTGTTACTGCTGCTGAACAGTGGCGAAAATGATTCATTCTAAAAAAAAGGACAGACTACTCAATTGAGCAGCCAGTCTCTGATGAGTGTTGGGGGAATTCTGGCTGATGGCCAGATAGGCACTGTCAATTAAATAATTTAGAATAGAAGCTGCTGCAAAAGGCTTGGTGCAGGAAACATTATCTTGCATTTTATCATTACAATCAATGTATGGAAAATTGTGCGAACATACCCCTAATAGAGATTTCTTTTCTTTCCAGAATCCAAAGAAGAAATGGACCAACATATTTCTGGTCAATGACATCGTGGAGCAGTCGCGCGCCCCGCAAAACGCCCAAGAGACCTGGCACGGGATAATGTATGTATGCGCAATTGAAACCCGAACATTGTAATGAAATGTGATGTTTAATAGGTTTTCAGTAACGTTGTGTCACATGCAAGCATTTCTGCAGTTTGCGTCCAAAGAAATTTAATTTTTTTTTTATAATGTTAAAGACAATATGGGTGAATATGTGTTTTGACACTGTGTTAACTACTGCAGATTCGAAACATCAAAAAGTTGCGGATGCTCGCGCAGCAGGCCGCAACGGACGACCTTATGGCCAGTGGCACGCAGACAGCAGTAGAGAATGAGGTGCAGAAGCTGAGAAAAGAAAACGAGGAGCTGCGCCAGCTGAACATCAAGCTGCAGCACCAGCTCTTGCGTTTCCTCTCAGCCGATGGTACACTCCTTATAATGAGTTTTTTTTTCTGTATTTCCTGCTGTGCAAGCTTATTTATTGATTAAATGTTTTCAGGTCACATAACCTGGGAAAAATTTTTGGGTGGTTTAAGAAGGAAGTGTGTGTGTGTTGGGGTGGGAGGGGGGAATAGCTTACGGCGCATATTGAAATCTGCGGAATGAAGAGCAACTTGCTCTCACTTTGAAGGATTTAACCTAGCCATGACTGCCGACAAATCTTTTTGTGTTACTCTTTTACTCTCTTCCCTTGCTTTAAAACACCATACCAATAATTGTTGTACCTGCTTCGGTGGCTGAGTGGTCAGAGCACTTGGCTGCTTAGCCAGGACACCTGTGTTCAATCCTGGCCGTGGTGGCGGCGTTTTGAAGGAGGCAGAACACAAAAAGGGTCCGTGTACTCTGCAACGTCTGCATATTAAAAACCCCATGTGGTCAAAGTTATTCCGAAGCCCTCCACTGCGGTGTCCCTCATAGCCTGTGTGTCGCTTCGGGACATGGATTAATTGTAAATTGTGGCTAAGCCATAAATCACAATTTTTTCTTTGTTCACAAAGTCAACACGCTAGTAGTTCACTCAGTCATGTTGGCTTGTTCAATAAGACCAAGCTTTCCATTAATGTCAGATCTTAAAATTCATTAGTTCAGGTGTTAGAAAAAAAATAATAAATACCTTGCAAAGCCATATCTAAACATGCAGTTTCTTGTGGGACACGAACTGATAGATTTTTTGGCACAGCAGTGAGCCATGCCGCAAAAAAATCCCAAGCTATGGGAAGGAATAACGGGGGATAAGGTTGTAGTGGAGCTTATTTTGGAGGCACTTTTCGCACAGGTGCATGACTGATTATGTTGGAATCAGTGTAACATCTACCATAAAACTGGGTCTAAACTTGAGTCGGGCATGAATCTGCAGTCGAATTGTCAACCAGCACATACATGAGTGTGTATGAGGGCTGTTTGTGGAGTGCGAGGCGTTTACCATGGGAACAGGCACACAATATTATAAATATACGGGACATGTGCCTCGCGGCCTGCTCCTAGCAAAGACTCAAGACTCGTCCTCTGTGGCTTCAACATTTCTCTTTGAAGCACTGAGGCGACCAACTTGCTATGCATTCTTTCAAAGAGCAGTAAACACAGGAGAGGACGCTGCAGCCAGGCAAGGGTTGTACTGCTCCACTCCGCACCGCTGAGGAGCGTTCTTTCAGTGTTGTAGTTTAGAGGCCTTGCACTGGATAAAGCGGGAGTGTTCCACATTGTACTCTTGAGGGTAGCTTAAGTATTGTCTGTTTTCTGCCTCAATATATAAAAAAATTAAGCTGTGCTCAAATTTCGCATTACAAAAAACCATGATCGTTGGTGAAGTTATTTTCATTGGTCTACATCTCTGCCACCCTTTGCAGCACTGCCTGCTGCGTCTGCACCTTCCGCGGCCGTGGCGGCTGCATCTGCCAGTGCTGCACCTGCCCGTGCTGCTTTTGCCTCTCCTGCACCTTCCCATGCTGCATTTGCCTCTGCTGCATCTGCACCTGCGGCGTCTGCTTATGTTCCACCTGCGGCATTGGAACCTGCGGCTTTGGCACCTGCGGCACCGGCACCTGCGGCATCAGCAGATTCTTCACTGATGGCTGCTACATCGGCAGCTGCTACCTGGGCGCCTGGAATAGATGCCCCTTGGGGTGAAGTGTTATCAGCTCCCTCCTCTCCGCCTGCAGCCACCTCTGAGCCTCCACCGAGCCCCATTCCTGGAGACCTGGCTCATGTGGTCTTCACAGAGGGCTTGGATAGCCAGGAGGAAGGCTCCACCAGGGAAGGCACACAAGTGTGCACAGTAGCAGAGGATGGGAGGGTATGTTTAAAGATACAGATTAATAATATTTAATATTAGTAGTAACGTTACTACTTAGTTGTTTCACATAATAGCGAAGGCGAGACAATGAAACTCTTGTGTCTTGTGCCACAGGCACTGGCAAGGTGGCAGAAGCAGAGTACATTCACAAGCAACAAATTTGCCGGGCAATTACTATTCAGGCAGCTTCATTCCTTCAGTGACAGCCACAACATTAATGGTCCTCTGACCATGTTCAGAGATTACAAACAAACAAGTACTCTGGATAAATTGGGCCGCTAGTGGCAACATCTGTACATCGTTTTTTGGTGTTTTCTAGCTGATAAAAGCTCACATTTTGAATGAGAGTGGTCTTTGAGAATATAACGGAATGCATGCCAACTTAAATTTATATTGTGTGTTCCTCTAAATGATAGTGTAGGAATGCAACAAAAAACACACCTGTACTTCCATCTTTTCATGGCTTGCAGTGTAAGTGTGCGTGCTTTGGTAATACTGCACTTTTCAGATGCTGGAACCAATACAGAAGGCAGCGAAATTTCTTGATTGTGATAGCTATATCTCCAATATTAATTGGTCAATACAGAAAATTTTTGTGGGAGGGCATTCTTTGAAACAGGCCGGAAACCATTGAAGTCAAACAAAAATCCAACCAGATGGTGGTCAGGTGCACTCGGGTGCGACGAGAGCAGTGTGGAATGAAGCACAACTCTTGGTTCGGAATATTCGAGCTTAACAATAGACTTGCATGGGACCTGGGTATTGATTTAGACAAGATGTGTGGTATATAGCTGTTTGTCTGCGAGTGTGAAAGCTTCGACAGCTAGTGAGAGGACACATTCTGAAAATATTTGGGGCTGTGAATTCCTCAGGTTTGTTATTGGAAATCAGTGGGAGAGGCATTTGTGTTGCAGTGGATGTAACATGGCCAATTTTTATAACTGTAATTTCTTGGAAGTGCCTACCTTTTTCTTGTTTTGTTGTTTTATTACTTGGCCAGGGGCCGCAATATTGTCATGAGCTGAAGGCAGATACGAAAGTGACGTAACCTTTTTTTTGTGCTGCATTAACTGCTATATTCCAACCTACACTGAACACAGATTGCCTTGAAGCAGCTGTTTTTATGGGCTGTAGGGCTGTGTGTGTTTTTTCACATTATGAAGTGGTGTTGAAAGTAGTTTGGTTTGATTTCATGCAGGTTCACCTGGCCAATGGGGTACATCTGACCAAAGAGGTCTATGACCAATTACTGACAGTCCAAAGGACTCACACTTCGTGAAGCGAGCCGCGACTGCCATTTGGTCGACGGAAGTGCTCGCTAAGCAGAGTGTGACGGGCACACTGTCGAACCGCTTCGTGGCGCAAGGCGGAGAGAAGCCGCCTCAACAGCCCCTCACCCCCCACAAAGTTGATGCACTGAAAGGTGAATGCGGTCATCTCGCTCTCTGTTCTGTGATTTAACTGCAGTTTAACTCTCAAATTTATTATTTCTGTGATTTAACTGCAGTTTAACTCTCAAATTTATTAGTAAGCAGACTAAAGTTTTCACTCAATGTGCTCTGTGTCCGCAAAAATTGATTGCTGTTGGTGTTACACATTCTGTGTGATTGATATTGTGCTTCCACCTTCAGCCATGAAATTAAATATTTAAGTGTTTTTAAAAGAAAATAATGCCTGAAAGGTTTATTGTTCACAGTGGGAAAGCAATTGAGGAATTTTGATAGCAGATAATTTGACAGCTAGTGGAAGAAAGGACCATATGTTGTGGCATCATCACAACGTCCCGACTGGATTGTGAGAAAACTGCCCATCATGGCAGGTAGCAGTGAAATTAATAATTGGTTGTGAGAGGTGGCTGTTAAATAAAGAAAACTGTGAGCCGCAGAGCTTAAATGTCCCCTCAAATTTTTTTGTTTGTTTACAGCTGCATTCTAACGTACCGCAGCTAAATTAACTAGTGCGGAGATCCAAATGTGCGGCATTCTAACACTCATGGTGCATTTTCTTTTCTACGCAGTGTTTTTCACGCACTACGCATCAAGAAAGGGCTACGCAGAGGAGGACGTCGCCAAGGCCTCGAAGAACATTCGAATGTGGTTATCACAAAAAGCCTGTGAGCTGCGGCGACAGAGGCCCCCAAAATAACCATCTTGCGTAAGCATAGAAAATTGCATGTTTCTTTATCCGAGAAGTGGCATGGGATTTTTTCCTATGCAACTTTCTCCATATAATGCACCATTACGTCTCACCATACATACCGAATGGAGCAGGGCACATGCCAGGCTCGTGATACGAGCCTGTATGCTTGCATGCATGGAAACGTCGTCTGGTGTCACGGCCTGGTGGATTTTTATGCCCATAAACATCAGCCCGGAAACACCAGCCCGGAGACACAAAACCATATTTTCTGGTATTAACACCAGGCACAACCTGGTGGGTTTCTCCGCCCCAAAAACACCAGCCCAGAAACACCAGCCCGGAAACACCAGCCCGGAAACACCAGAACCTTGTCTGAATTTACACTCTGGTGTTAACACCACATACGGCCTGGTGGAATTTTCGATTGGGGCCGTTTACTTCAAAAGGTCGGAGTAATCATTCGTATAATCGAATGATTAGTCAACGGCGCCAGCCAATCGCTGTTAAGGCGGCTGTACTAAACACCGGCTTTGAAGGACAAGTGCGATTTTTCCATACAATATTAAATAAAAGTAAATTTTCAGTGACAATGAGGCGGGTGGGCTCATTATGCAAGCAAATGGACAGCATGCCCCACTTCCCCTCGTGAAGTGCCCCCGTGCAGTTTCTTCTTCTAGTGACAAGAGCGCTCATGAAAGGTTTAGGTTTACGGGGGTTTGACGGCCCAAAGCGACCCTGGCTATGAGGAACGCCGTAGTGAAGGGGTCCGAAAATTTTGATCACCCGGGATTATTCAATGCGCACTGACATCACAGTACACGGGCCTCTAGAATTTCGCCTCCATCGAAATTCGACCGCCACAGCTGGGATCTAACCCGCGCCTTTTGGGTCAGCAGCGCTCACGAAAGCTAAAAGCAGGCATGTTATCAGGTAACTTCTACCACAGGCACTGGAAGGCACTACTCTTTGTAGAGAAATCATAAAAAGACATTTACACAAAAGACTTTGTGCGAAGGGCAGTATGTGCCAGCACCTTTCTCCTTTTTTTTTCTTTATTGTGTCACGGATTCTCTCCGTGTAGGGGGCTGAGGTAAAGGCAAAATGCCCGACAGAGCCTCTGCGCCCCCACAGTTCAAGGCAGCATAAAGTGTCATTTACACACATATTTGCTAAACATTTTTAGCACACAACAGAAAGCAAAAAAAAATCAGTAATTTAGATCACATGTCTTCACAGCATTAGTTTTTCTTGAACATGGTATATTTTAAAGAGGAAGAAAAGGCATATGCATGGGTATTATGTAATAACAAAATTGGCTTGCATCAGAAGCCAATCAAAGAAAAGAAAAACCACAATTCATTGGTCCGAAAAATAAATCGCATATGCAGTAAATAGATCAGTACATACAAGCATTTCAGAAATAAACAAGGTTTAGACTGATGTGTAGGGTACATGCTGAAACAATGGCAAATATATTGTACAACCGAACAGAGAAATTACTTAACAAAATATAACATAAATAATAGAAATAACATAACTTAATGCAACGTAGCTGAGGTTACATGTGTTATCAGGGATGAGCGCAAGTTAACAAAAAGAGAATGCAATGTCACTGCCCACTAATAGCTTTTTACAGTTCTTTTTGAAGTTGTGGAAGGATTGTGTGTATTGTACATTAAAGTGATCACTGTTTAATATGTTAATTGTTTGATAATTCAATGTTTGCCTTCCGTAATTAGTTCTTGTGGCGGGCTTGAGATGGTGTGATCTACGTATTGGGTATGAAGTGCAACTGTCTACGGGTATTGTGCGCAGCCTATTTTTATAAATCCACTGAAGTAGTTTGAAATAATAAACTTGATCTGCTTTAAGCATGCTGTGTTTAATGAAGAGCGGTTTTGTTCGGAGTCCTCGTTTGTCACCAATACAGTTTTCACACATTCTCAATATTTTCTTTTGTATCATGATTAGTTTGTTGTAGTTTGAAGCTGTCGTAATACCCCATACTAGAATGCAGTAACTGAGTTTTGAATAAAAAAGTGAATAGTATAATGCTTGCTTCAACCAGGTGGGTAGTATATTTTGTATTTTATACATGCAACCAGTAACTCGAGATAGCTCACTTTTTAATTTGTTAACGTGAGTATTCCATGTAAGGTCCTCTGTAAACCATACGCCCAAGAACTTTTGCTCTGTGACTTCTTCCAGTAGCGGTCCTCAAATTTCAGATGAACACAGTAGGGGTCTCTTTTATTTCCTAGCGTCACTCTGAAAATCTCCATGCTGCGGATGGACCATGTTCTCCTTGTCCATATTCATAAGAAACTTCACTGGAGGCCAGAGCACCGTGTCATTTGGAAAAGATGGAGGGGGAGGATAGTGAGGTAAAGGAAGAGAGAGAGAGAGGAAAAGGAAGGCTCTACATGAGTACAAGAGAACTTTTTCTAACGCACTGGCAAAAAAGAGAAAGATGCAAGAAATTTCGTTTGTATATACCTTCTGAATAGGAGATATCGCCACTTAACGTTAGAATCCAAGTCATGGTGCCGTGAATTTCATAAAAGTGGGATTCGACTGCAGTTATCAGCTGTCTTGAACAAGCAGGAATACTGATACTAAAATAATTATTTAGCTAAAATTTTTCGTGTTGTGCACCACCAGATACATGCAAAAGATCTTAATTAAGAAGCAATGGCCTGTGGAGGCAAACCGAAACTGGTGTAATAATTACGGCAAGTGTTTTCATGTTTTGAAGTGTGGGAAAAAAATGTTGAGGAACTGTTGGCAAAATCATGCACGAACAATGGCTGTTGGTGTTCCATTAGTACTGGCTGTTGAATAGTGTGCCTAGTTCGAAGAGCTACAGTTTTGCCGACCGTGCATGCAAGTGGCAAAAATCCGGTCCTCCTCTGGGGCTTCGAACGCTTTTACAGCATGGAAAAAGCATTGTTTTTATTCTCTGAAACTTTTTAACCGAATATTTTGATGCACCTCGTATCATGTTGCGAGTTAAACCTAGTTGATTATTAAGAAAAAACATGCATGTGTTTTCTCTGTGCAGCTGCCAATAAAGCAATTCTTATTTTACGGCTGAATTTGCACGAAACTGAGGCTAGTACTGTACTGATGACTTGCGACATACATGTGTTGTCACATACATACCATCTGTCAAACTTCCAGCAGGCTCATTGATTTCATGGCCAGGTTCCTTATTCAGTTCCTTTAATGGACTACGTTGCGCAGTATGTTTAGATTCTGACCTGAAAAGACTTGATCTCAAAGTCTACTTCCAAATGCACAAAAACAAGCAAAAATCCAGTGCAGAAAGAAACCTAAATGAAATATCACTGTTACTCTGACACTGCCTTGAAATTAAAACAGCACTGATTTTTTGAATATTGTCTCCGCTTGTATGCCTCGTTTTTTGTGCTGTCCCGAAGTTTCCTCGGGGAAGTAGACTGGAATCTAAGAGATTATTTCATCAACTGCGGCTACTGTTTATAACAGGGAAACGCTCAAATAATGGGCGTTTTTCTTTACTGTTATGTCAGCTTGTATGCTTCATTTTTTGTGCTGTATCACAGTTTCATCGCTTAAATCGACCAGGAATTACTCTAAAAGACTTTTTATGAACCACCGCGGTTGTCTATTGTGAGGAAACGCTCAAACATTGGGAGTTTTTTTTTTGTTACGGTTTTCTGCCTAGATGCTCACCTCCAACAGTATTACATATTGGGCGAGTTGGTTGACATACATCTTGCAAACTTTTAACGCGAAAAACACGGACAGAAAGAGTAGACGACACGAGCACTGGCTAACAACTGGAAGTTTGTTCGAAAACACGTAGGAATATAAAGGATGAAGGTGCGATAAAATCGTTGCTCAAAAACCAAAAGAGGAAAACTAAACACAACAATCACCGCCAGCCCCTGCTATCAAAGCGAAAAACACTTGTCCAGATATGCTACCTCTTTCTCCCGTATAGCAATAGACCGTTTGGCCACGCACGTGTTTTGAGCCTTGGGGATATAGTATGCCTCATAAATTCCCCTGCACAACACGTTGTCATGCTTGTACACAATCGTAGTGTTGTCAAGGTCCGGCGAGCACATGCAGGTCTCGAGTTCCTTGCACCCACGGCAGTGCAATACAAAGTTCGAAGAAACCGGTTTCATACAGTCCAGTGAGTTCTTGTGTTTTCTACGTGTTCTCGAATAAACTTCCAGATGATAGTCAGCACTCGTGTCGTCTACTCTTTCTGTCCGTGTTTTTCGAGCTAAAATTTTGCAAGATGCTCACCTTGTAGAGCAGATTTCTTCATAACTATTGTACGTAGATTGACCCGGTTTATTATGCTGCACCCCTAACACCATAGTGTAGTCCAATACATTTTTTTCTCAAATTTATGAATTTTAACTTTTTTGTAAGGAATTTCCTGCTCACTCTAGATAAGTCAACAGATACTGCATTGCAAAAAAATCAAAACCAAAATTTGTGCTTGGTGAAAAGAATTCTAAGAATGTCGTGACGTGCAGCATGCCAACAGAAACGAAATATAAAACTAGCCTTCGGATGTATTTTACACTGCAGGTTCCTCACAAGATTCGGAGGAAAAATACATATTAGGAAATAATTTTCTGGAGATATAACTGTAAAATTTTGTGAGAGTACTCAAACTTATATCTAACATGCTAGAAAATTTCACATAAATGCATGAAAAAAATTAAAAAAACGTTTGTTGAAATTCAAGTCCCGCAATATATAGATGTGATCACCTAAACAACCTCAAACCAAATGTTCCAGATTCTGAATTTGGGGAACCTCATCCCTCTAACCTACTGCAGATGATTACCTGCAGCGTATCTCGTGAATTAACTTGTAGGTACATGCTGATTTGTAGAAAAATGTGGCGTGTTGAACAAAGCGAGAACAGAAGTAGAAGAGTAAGCTAGTTAAGAATCAGGTTACATATAAACAACTAGCCTGGAGAGCTCTGCGAAAGCAGATACTGCTTTTGGGAAACCTTGGCAGCAGGATTAGCAAAGATTACAAGAGGATAAAGGCTTAGCTGCAGAGAAACAGCTCAAGTAATTACCAAAACTTCCTTGCCCAAAATCAGATGTGCCATAACAGCACATCCCTATAGTGGCTAAGTATTTTTAGTGCTTTGCATATGAAATAATTATAAATTTTAGCCTGCAGCATTGGAATATACTGGTAACTTTAATGAAGAATATGGTTACAACTGAGCTACTTTATTCATTCAAGTTGAAAAGGAGCACTGGTCTTAGTGCCATGATTGCCGGTTTTCAACAAATCGCAAAACGGGGTTGTGTTCAGTATCTGCCAAAGCTGAGGCCACGCAATGGGAATATTTAGCATTAATTTATAACGAAACAAAATCTCACAAGTCTGCAAAAGAAGAATATGGCATGAAGGACAAGCAGATGGGGGCCAACGTGTAATAACTGCTTAGCAGCATGTGGACGTTGCCCCTTACTGCCTCTCGTCTCCCTTCTCTCACCCAAAAACCCTACACCTTCCGCACCTACCTTCCTGGCATTGCCATTTAAAGTGCTACACAGCAGTTAACCGGTACAATTAAGCAGAACTGTTAGGCAGAACTGCCCGGAATTAAAACTAATTTTAGGGATATTCCAGTGCAGCACAAAAATTCATTTGCATACCAGACATGCTTATTGCACTTTTTATGCCCTCCATTAACCTTTCAACGCATTGCTTGGATCGAAACAGACAAGCACTACGCAGCTGGTACTGTTCACCGACTGAAACTACTGCTACTGCGATACGAGCTCATGTACAATTATCTGAGCGCCATGACTGAAGGAAATGCTCGTTTACGGCATATACATAGCTCAAGAAGCAGAGTATGTGCCATGCTTTCTGCTTCTACTCTTGACAGCAGTTAAAGTAGAGTTAACATGTAACATGCCAGACGCAATACCTGCATGAAACAGTGCGAGCTAGATGGTGGTGGTGGAAAGTTAAGCATGTAGATGGAAATGGAAAGAAGGTTGTCTGCAATGCGTAGTTTGATTTGAGCTTTATCGCAACTGCATGCGACAGTCATCGTTGGTGGTTCTCAGGTTGCACTCAGTGTGGCTGTAGACTCAAATATTTAAGTTATAAAACAGCGCTGTGCTTTGGTATTCAATATCTGGAGAGGACGTCGGTCAATTGGCTAATTCCTGCTCAAGCCTTCAAAATTGTGCACTGTTTCAGTGATCAATGGTGCACTAACTTGAGACGGGCCCAGGCCTGTTGTCTCTTGCGTGCATATTTAAACTGGCACATCTGCGCCTGCTCGGCAACGGGCTGTTCCTCCAGGCTCTGGCCTAAGTGGATAAGCCGTGCTCCTTCTTGTGCACGGGGAGTTGTTGTCTTCAGCAGCTGCGCGACGGATGCCCGAGACTCGACCAGTGCCCTGGATGGCAGTAGCGGCTGGCGCGCCTCGCCTTTAGGAAAGGCTACTACTGGTGGACTTGCAATAGCGGCCCTTGCTGCAGGAAACAAAGAGCAGAGCCAGCACTGCAACTATGCATTGTTATCTCAGATGAAAGAAAAAATGAAAACGTAAAAGGCAATATCTGTACTGCCTCTCAAAGGCTCTCTCAATGGCACATTGGCTGTAGCAAGAAATAAACGTACATCAAGAAAATGTGGACTGTTGTATCTTTGTTGTCAGTTAATTAAAACACCCTGGAGACAGTTTACTCAGCGCTGTAGACTAGGTGGGCGGCTATAGCTTGCCTGACTACTGGAAGATGCTGAGGAAGGTAATGAACCCTGAAACCACTAAATCAGCTATTGAAGTGAAATTCTTTTCAGATTGCCCCTCCATAGTATTTAACATATCTCCCTACCGAATGAAAGTAACAGAAACTATGGTGAGATTTCCTGAAAAGATTTAAATGTAATGAGTCCTCGCTCATACTCCAAAAAAACAGCAGGCTCACGTAACCTAGTCCTTTCTTAGATATAGCCAAGCACTATCTCTCATGAGCCAAACAGATGGTAAGCTCATGCCGCTGAGGAATCGCAGGCCTTGATACCGTAAAGGTCCTTTGAGATCAAGTGAATCAGGGTAACTGCCATTTTGGAACAAGATAGTTTCTTGAATTGATCTTGCAGAAAATTATGCAACAGTCACTATGACATAAATCGTGGACATAACAGTTTTATACAGTAGAATCTCACTGATACGATCACAGTTGATAAGAGTTCGTAAATGCCTGGCTGTAGTGCATTGTCCACAATGGGCAGAATTCAATGAGTTCCTAACCCTTTCCCATCCTGCTGCAAATGATACGAACCAAGAAATGTGACAGTGCTCTTGAGCACTACGTGCTGCCCACAGAGTGCCAGTGACGCGGCACGCATAGCAAGATGTGAGTGGTGGCACAGAGCCTGCACTTCGCCGATGCCGCCAGTGGGCGGTGGCTCACAGCCATAAATACTAAATCCGGGCAGACGAAAACAGACCTGAGTGAATGCGTTTCCAATGGTTCTGCATACTGATTTTCGTCGGTTCTGATTATATGAATTTCGAAAAATATTTAAATATTTGTCATGACTCCGTGAGATGCTTACCATCAAGATTGTTCTGCATTATGTATACGCCAGAAAAATATTAACCATAGACTGTGCTGAATGAATAAAATTATAATGGGAAGAGCAGACACACATGCACATTAGCATGTTCCGTGACAAATGTCAACACCTCTATATATTGAGGCTCTAACGGATATTTACTACAAAAGTGGCATGGGTTGATGACAGTCTGTGTCATCAACACAAAAGTAGAGGTAAGCTTGAAACGTTTGCAGTGGGCTGAAAAGCGTGTGCAAACAAAGTTAGCTGCATTGTCTTTGTGCTGCCACAACACTATTATCGGGCCTTTGGCAGCTCTGCTGCTTTGGGCTCAGATGTATGACACTGATTTTAAAATCCAAAGGCCACTGCATCAATGCCTCCACTCTGGGTATTTTTGCCGAACTATGGCGGACCTGGGCACATACAAGCTTCAATTCACAGTAGAGTTTTACTCTAGTTTTATTGAATACTATATACAAGTAGAAGTGCGCACAAAAAACAAGGTTGTACATTGGCTCCTGAATGGAGAAAGAAGGGCTGCAGACCATGTGAAAATGCCGCAGTATCCTCAACTTACACTGTTGCCAAGAGTGTGGTACATGTCACCTCCTCAAGCATTGCCCTTTCTCAATAACAGTTTCACTGGTATTCATAAAGGTGTTTCTTTTCTCTATCTATGAATATATGCAGGGGCTTGGAAGCCATACGAAAATTTTAAATTTCGAATTACGTACTAAAGAAACTGGCTCTCTTTGTCATGTCCGAAAGGAATTCTAAATGCTTGGCATTCAGAACATCTGGGAGCAGTGCAACCAAGAGAACTCTTAATATGAGCATTAACAAACAAAAGGACTAATCTGACCATAGGGAAGGATTGTGTGAATTATAGAAGGAAGTTGCCACAGAAGACCATGCATTCTATTGAGACTTTTTTTATCCATAGAACATCCGTGACCACCTTGATAACATTCTATTTACGCTACAATAATGAAACAGCCTAAAGATTTTCTTCTCAATATTTTCTTTGGAGCAATCGAAGGCTTTATGCCCAAATGAGCATACCTAGTTGTGCAGCTGAGAAACTATATAGACCAATTTAAAACGCTATTTTTCAATATGGAAGTCATGCTTTCCCTCCCGATCATTGGCATCTGCAAACCAAGCCCTTACAGACATGCCAGTGGCCACCCCGTACCTAGGTAGTAATGTGCACGGCATTAACTGAGATGCTTTGGTATTCTGAAAACTATAAAGCATTGGGCTGAGCTTAAGACTGTCCCTAAACTAAAACTGTCTACGTCTACCACATATACCTGCAACTATTTTTTGCATATTGCAGTGCTGCTGGTGCAGCAGCGCTGTCAGCAAAGTGGCAGTCGAGTGGTGTGAGAAAAACCTCCTCAACGTCTGGCCAAAGAAAGTTTCGCCGTGAAAATCCCCGCATCGCAGTCCGTAGGACTTCACTCTTTAGATGATGGTGTTGAAAACAAGCATGCTCTTTCAAGCACAAACCGAACGAATCGCTGAACCGTGCTCTTAAGAAGGCCTAAAGAAAAGTGACCCCAGAAGACACCACGGCTATTTTAGTTCTGAGATGCGCCTACGAGCCTGTTTTGAAGCATAACATGGACACACTGAACTTGAAATATGAGCATTTGCACAGAATTGAATGTCCTTTCCGATAAAGAAG
The DNA here is from genome assembly GCF_055824585.1 of Amblyomma mixtum. Taxonomy (NCBI): domain Eukaryota; kingdom Metazoa; phylum Arthropoda; class Arachnida; order Ixodida; family Ixodidae; genus Amblyomma; species Amblyomma mixtum. The sequence continues at coordinate 418,168,170 of NC_143014.1, read as the reverse complement.
CATGCTTCATTCTATTTTTGCATATAAAAGTTGAGGTTGTTTTTTCGTGTCACAGCATTTTTCGGTTACCCTGTACGAACAGTGCCAAAATGGCTAAAAGGCTATTATTTAGAAATGCCATACCCATGTTGGCCACTTCCTTGTCTTGCAGCTGTCGAATCACAGCTTTCAGCTGCAGCTCTTTCTTCTTGGAAGCCTCCTCTTGAAGCTTCAGCTGGGACTGTTGGTCCCGCAGTGCATTCTCAAGGGCATCCAAACTGCAAGGTAGCAGTAGCCACTGCGTTATATGACGTTCAAGCAGCTAGCTCTAAGGTCACTGGCAAGATCCTCAAACACTCCAAACTTAAGGGCCACGAAATTAGCTCCAGGGAGTTAGAAGAAGTATTTTTTCACGAATAAGATGCATTAAGAGAAAGAACAACATGACTGACAACTGATTGCATCACCTGTGAGTCGCTGAAATGGAAAAGGAAACTGGAAAGTTGCAGGTGCTACTTGTCATGCAGAGGCAACGATAAAGCCTCTGTCCTCGCCACCACGAAACGAACAATTGGTGACACCATGAGCATAGCCTGAATTTTTATTTTTGGTGAGGAGGGGAACCAGATGTTCAAGTTCATGTTAAATGGGAGAGGGGGGTATATTTCCGGGTCAGGAAGGTAATCTAGTTTCAGTGCTGCTAGCGCCCAAAAAGCTATGCCTCGTTTAATTTTTTCATGCATTGTTCATGTCAATGGGCAGCTACTGCTCCTACATATCCTTGCATTTGGCCTCAACTGCGCATTCTTTAAACAGTGCCTGTGAGCGCCACTTGCAGCACGGCTGAGTGCAAGCATAATAGGCGCTCAAAACTCAAGGGGAGAAGCTGGTCTTGGAGAAAAAATTTTTAATAAATTTTTCAGGGAACATAAGCACTTGCATGCTTATTCTAAACATGCCATTTCCCCGCCGTGGTGGCTCAGTGGTTACGGCGCTGGCTTCTGACCCGAAAAAAGCGGGTTCGATCCCGGCCGCGGCGGCTTAATTTCGATGAAGGCAAAATTCTAGAGGCCCGTGTGCTGTCCGATGTCAGTGCACGTTAAAGAACCCCAGGCGGTCGAAATTTCCGGAGCCCTTCACTACGGCGTCCCTCATAGCCTGAGTTGCTTTGGGACGTTAAACCCCAATAAACAAAACCAAATCAAATATGCCATTTAACTTCATGTAGACCTACAGCTTCTGCTCTTGAGTAATATGTTATGTAAGTTGTGTTTGTGTGCGTGTGTGTGTTGTGTTGGGTTTAATGGAGCATAAGCGGCTAAGGCTATCATGCGCCAAGATCAGGGTATAGAAAACTGTGTTATATAAGATGTTATACAAAAGTTTAAATCAACGGTGGTGTAATGGGCCTACAAAGATATTTTGTGCCATCTAACAAAAATGTAAAACAAACTTTTAGAAGTGACTTATGGTAAAAGCTTTAAAGACGGTCAGGTAACCTCTGCAACCATCCTTGGGTGCGCAAGGATGTCGAGGATCCCAATAAGTAGAATGAAAACCTGAGCCTTCTTCTCAGGACGAAAGAGTGGCTGATGTGTGGTGGAAAAAATATACTTGTTGTAAAACGCTTACCATTATTTATTACATCTACAATTCGTTTTAAATACCTGCTATATTTAAAAACTTAACAACCTGTGAAATTTCAATAAGTGCACCTTCACCTAGGATCAATCCTAGATCAAAAAAGGTATACGTTCATTGTAGAAAACTGCAAAATGGTTTTCCCTCAGAGTGTCGAGTTTTGTGTGCGAAAATAAAATATGGTTCACGGTTAGCTCTTCTTCGCATCATTCACATTTGGGCTTGTTTTGTTTTGTTGGCAGAAAATTATGTGTCCGGTGTGTGTGTCCCATACAAAGTCGGGAGATAATCACTTCTTTGAAATGTTCCTGACAGGTGCAGGACTTCCACTGACCTAAAACTAGATTTACTGATTGTAGTTTGTTATTTGCTTCATTGCTCCATACGGACTGCCATTTTTGTCTTATGTTATGATAGACTAAGGTAATGGAATCTTTAAACGGTATATTGGCTTTTTTGATTTGCTTGTCACAAGCTTGAGGAGCGCAGAAGTCTGCTCTCACGTTTCCTTTTATTCCGACATGACTCGGGACCCAGAAGAGTTCAATATTCTGTCCTTGACCTGTGGCTATTGCTATGTTTTGTATTGTCGCCAAGTTGCGGAGCGATTGCATTTCTAGAGTGGAGAGCAGTAGGTAAACTTTGTTAGTATGTGTAAATAATACTGCTTGTGAGCTTCTCGTTTCCTGTTTGCTCAGTGGCTACACAGACGGCGTAACATTTGGCACTGAAGATAGATGCACATTGCGGAAGCCTTACTATTTCATTCTAATTCCCTTGTACCACTGCGCTTCCAACGTAAACATCTGTTTTTGAGCCATCTGTATAGAAAGGTGTGAAAGTACTGTATTTTTCCTCGAGTGCAAAAAAAATTTCGTATTATATGCTGCTGTGGAGTATGATTTTTAGCGAATTGTGCAAGAGTGAAATCGCAAGTTGCAGGAAAAAGGTACTATGGAGGTAATCGACCTCGTCTTGGAGCAATGCCAGGTAATGTGTCTAGTATGCCGCGGTTTTCCCACATCTCTTCGAAACGCAAGAGCAGTGGCCTAGTAGTCTGCGGTTTGTTATTAAATAGTGTTCTTGATGGGCACTTGATGACCGTTTGGTGACCGATGTGTTAGGTAGTGAATAGATTTTTAAAATGTATGAACATGTGAGCATTGTTGTTCTTTCTGTAAGTGATGGTTCGTTTGTTTGTACAGAAAGGCTTTTTATAGCCGGCTTCCTGTATGCACCAATGGAAAGACGCAAACCTAAATGATGTTCCGGGTCCAGTCGTTTCAGGCTCTATGGTCTCGCGGACCCATATACTATACAACCATAATCCAGGGCAAAGCGCACTACAGAGCGATAAATTTGTAAAAGACATGACCTATCGGAACCCTAGTGCTTTCGGGAGAGTACTTTAAGTATATTACCGGATCGGGGGGCTTTCTTTTTCAATGCATTTATGTGAGGCAGAAAAGTAAGTTTTCTGTGAGATGTTATGCCTAGAAATTTGTTTATTTTTAAGGGTGACTCTATTTCGTTCAAATTTAGGGTGGGAGCTTCCTGTAAACCTCGTTTGAATGAGAACAAAATGGCCACTGTTTTCTGTGGAGAAAAGCGAAAACCATTTCTATCCGCCCATGTTGGCAGTTTATTTATTGTTAGCTGTATTTGGCTTTCACATGTTGATACGTTGGTGGATGTGCAAGCTATCTGGAGGTCGTGTACATAGATGGAGTACATAACTGGCCTTGGAATTATTTTACTTGGAGAGTTCATTTTTACAATAAATAGCGTGCTGCTTAAAATACACCCCTGAGGTAACCCATCCTCCTGGTTGAAATTCTTCAATAGGGTTGAAGCTAGGCATACATGGAATGAACGGTTAGATAAGAAGTCTTTTAAGCAGTTCAACATTTTGCCTCGGATGCCAAGCTCTGCAAGGTTGTGAAGAGTCCCGAACCTCCACGCTGTTTCATATGCCTTCTCTAAATAAAAAAATACAGCAAGACAGTGTTTATGAACAAAAGCATCTAGGATAGTATTTTCAAGACGAACTAGGTGATCTGTAGTGGTACATTCCTTTTTAAACCACACTGATGGCTGTCAAGAAGTTCCGAGGATTTAAGAACAAAAGTTCATCTGATATTAAGGCACCAGACAAGCCTATGGGTCTATAACGCCTAAAAGAGATTGGAGGTTTATCAGGTTTAAGAAATGGTACAATATTGGCTTTTCTCCAGACCTCGGCTATTTTCCCGGATATCCAAGCTTTCTTAAAGAATCTTAAAACTGCCGCTATGGCAAGCTGAGAAAGATTTGCAAGCATTGAATAGTGTATATGATCGGGTCCTGAAGCGGTTTTTTGACGGCAGATAGTGCTCTATTGATATCTTGGAGGGTAATTAGACAATTGTATTTTTGGTTTGCACCTCCACTTGTTGGGAGCCTCTGTTTTTCAGCTATATTTTTGCATTTTAAAGATGACTGGCTATAGTGTGAAGAAACTGAAACCGCAGCGAAGTGCTCCCCTAAAATATCTGCCTGTTCCCCTATACTTGTTTGTGTACCAGGTGTTGTTAAAAGGGGGATTGTGAAGGGTGAGTAGCTGTCGTTTAGTTTTCGCACTTGCTCCCAAATAGAAGAGACATAAGCTTGCAATAATGCTTTTTCGGGCTTCCGCCGAAGAGACCGCGCTCGTGCTCTTGCCTTTTTTCAACATAATAATGTTCTCATGTGTTGAATATCTGCGAAAGACTCCCCAGGGATTATTCTGTTGTTTTTTCGCCTATTTACATTCGTGTGTGTGCCAGAATTTGGGGTTCTGGCACACTACTCCTGTGGATTTTGAAATTGATACATGTGCGGCAGAAAGGATGCATGTTGTGAACATTTCATTTATCTCATCTATGGTATAATTCTCTAAAGCTATATCCTCCAATCTGGCCTTTTTTCTAAACATTTTCCAGTGAGCTGAATGTAGCTTCCAACGCCGTGGTTTCGTGGGAACGACTGTTGGCGAGGATGAGAGACATTATGACAGGGACACGATCGCTTCTATATAGATTGGCTAAAACACTGCAGTTAAAATCGTTACAAACAGACGGTGACCTAAAAGATAAATCTAAAACACTCATTTCCCCGAGGTTGGAGAACACTAGAAGGGTTTACCCGAGTTCAGTAAACAGACTTTAAGGCTTAGGATAAAATCCTTTATAAGATGTCCTCTAACGTCCGTTTTCTCGCTTCCCCAAAAACATGAATGTGCATTAGTCTCCAGCTACCAGGTATTGCTCTGCTAGCTGCTCTAGAAGAACCTGTAAGTCGTGAAGTGTTACCTTAAGGTGCGGATCGATATATAGAGAGCACACTGTAATGGTTTCATGTGCAAGCAGAGTGGCTGCGATAGCTTATTACAGTCTTGTTCTTGATAAGTACGCCTCCCTATGATGGCTACGCCTCCCGACAGCCTGCTGACCTGCTCTCGATCACGGCGGAAAAATAATAGTATCATCTTAGGGAAGTTATTTTTTGGGGGACCTAAATTTGTCTCTCGTAGACATTAGTCGACAGGAGCGTGTGCTCCGAGTATGTATTTTATATCACTGCAGTTGTTTATAAATCTTTTACAGTTCCATTGTATTATGAAAGCCATGTTAATTTTGTGCTTCTGTCGAGTGAAATCTAGATCAAGCTGTTTATGGCCCCGTAACTCGGGGCCTCTCTTTTATTGACCGATGCAGGGAGCTCTGCCGACCGTCCGAAGTGGACGGCACGGGGCTGCCCCGCCTCTGCGGTTGCGCTGAACGACCGTGCAGAAGGCACGTTCACGTTCGAGTTCGACCTCGACATGTGGAAGGTCTCGAGGTCCGTCGACACGGGGGTCTGCGCAGCCTGATTTAGAGTTGGCGGAGTAGTGTTAGGTACTCCACCTGGGGACGCGGATGGCCCCGCCACAGGCTCACTGCGTGTGGCCTGGACAGGTGCCGAAGCCTGGTGGGGTGCACTGCGCCCACGCACCACATCAGCGAAGTTGGGTCTTGCTGTGAAAGAAAATGATTTGGTGAGCGCAAAACGCCCTCTCGCTTCTTTAAATGAAATGTTCTCCTTAGTCTTTATGGTGATTATCTCTTTTGCTTTCTTCCAGGACGGATACGCCCAGGAGTATGCTGCATGTTCCCCTTCAAAGTTTTAGCAGCGCGGGGCTGCATCACATTCATCCGAATGGTGATCCTTCGAGGCGCATTTCGCGCAAGTTTTGCGACAGCAGCAACTTTGTGAACCGTGCCCGAACCTTTGACAATTGAAACATTGGCGGGGGTTGGGTATGTGTGGTCTTATCTTTCAGATATCTCACTTCGTATGTGTCGGGTAGTGTGCCGATGTTGAACGCGAGGATTGGATGTTTTGTGTCTATTTCCTTGTTGTCCTTCTGGATCTTGAATCGGTGTACGTCTATGACGTCTTCGTCACTCAGCCCTTTTAGCATCTCTTTTTCAGTGATGTGGACAAAACCATTTTCGGATATTATGCCCCGGACAGTCTTCAGAGATGGGTGTGAACTCACGGAGACAGCAATGCTCTGTACAGATACAATGTTTACGAGTTTCGAATGCTCGATGTTGTCACGCAGTTCGAGCAGTAAGTCACCACTGGCCATTTTTGATACCTTGTAGCTAATGCCCAAGGCTTCTGTCAAACACTTCCATACCAGGAAGGGAGATAGGATTCTTGCTTGTTTATCTTGCACTTCACTATGCATGACATGGTATTTAGGAAAACTGACTTTTCATTTTTGAAAAAAAAAATCATCTGCATCCATCCATCCTTTCTTGAGAGAGCGATCATGTTTGGAAAGAGGGGGAGCAATAAAAAATGTTAGTTTTTTGGTCATCGTGCAAGCCACCCTCTATGAAGCCCAACAAGGGTACGGGACAGAAACGTGCGCGCAAGTCCTGCCCACGCCAGCTGTACACCTCAACTATAACCAAATATGACGCAACTCAGGGTGGTTGGCCACACATGGTTAACCATAGCCGCCTTTGAAAAGTGAAAAACCGAGAAAAGAGGAGGAGACAGGAGAGTTGTAAGAAAGAGATAGGAAAGTTAAAGATGAAGTGGAGGACAGGAAAAGGCAACTGCCGATTGCCCCCGCTCGGGTCAGGCCGGAGGTGCCGTCTACTGGAAGCTGGGGCCAAAGTGGTGTGTTGCCTCAACCGAGGCAAAGGTCCAAGCGCTCGGCATCGGCTCAACCACCAGGATCCCCTTTTCCCTGGACACGGTGATGCCACGCACGGCTAAGCGTGGTTGCTCGGGTCCGTGGTGGTGCACTGCTCACCATCATACCCCTGCGGGGATGTCCCTGCGGATGCTCAGGAGCCCGTGGTGTCGCAACTCACCAACATCTGCATGCTGCAGATGCCTCCGCGGGCATATGTTATGTAAGATTTTGGAGAGAAACTAAAAAGTTTTCCTTCAGGCAAATGGCTGGTACCCATGCCATTGGTTTGCCTTGGCATCAAGGAATGCAATCAGGGTAAAATTACCACTGTGCCTATCACTGAACTGGAGTAGAAACGGTTTTGAAGTTGCCACGCAGAAACGACTACTTCATATCGCCATTACTCAAGTTTTATGACAGGTAATATGATAAATTTAATGCGTATGTGCGAATAGTGCTTCTTTGGTTCGATGAAATAATTTGAATACTTTTGGCACAAAAAAGCTTCAATGGCCCAATAGACATTTTCAAAATCATGTTTGTGTTGAACACACAAGGCTATTACATGAAAAACTAAGACAGAATGCTCTGATGCTTTGTCACACTCAATGAAGTTGTGTTGCCTTTGTGCAGAAACGGCTACAGGAAATCGACGAGGGGTGTCAGAACTATATGTGGGGTCTCCAACTGCTGCTCCTAACAGAAAATGCGTCGTTGCCCAGCTGTTGCTTTTAAGTGATGACTCCTTAAGCGTACGCACCGCGCGCATAGCGGCACCCCACGCAAGACAACGTAAAAGGAAGCCTATTTCTACGTGTCTCGTACTAGTTACCCTTAATGCTCATGAACGAGTGCTGGCGCTGTGGGATATTCCCAGAGGCATAGAAGCAAGCCAAGGAGATCATCAGTCCTAAAGCCGACAAGCTCCTTATCCTTGAACACTTATGCCCTATCTCCCTCACCTCCTGTGTGGGGAAGCTCACAGAGCACATCACCTTCGCGACGCTCACAACCTGCGTTGTGGAGGATGGGCTCCCTTCACCCACTATGATTAGATTCCGTGCCGGTGTCTGTGCACAGAGCATCCTAACTCCCCCTACCTCCCTCAATACACACGCGATCCTCGGGCTGGACCTCAGAAAGACTTCTGACAACGTCGCCCACAAGCGTTCTTGCAGGGTCCTCAAACCGTCCGGAAGGCCCGGACGGATTCCATTCAACCCTCACCTTCAATCCCGCAATATGCCAATGCGTAGACCCGACCATTCGTCTCATCTACTGCATCACCTGGAAGAATAGAGGGCTTCGAAAGCACGAAGAGTAGAGTCTCATACAAGCCTTCATACTAAGTCTCCTCGTTTACTTCCTCCAACACTTCACCCTCTTGACAATGAAAACTGGACAATACATACATCCTGTTGTAGGTACGAATTGCGCACAAAAGACACACACAGGAAAACACACGAGAGAGACTGAAAGAGCGCTCTTTCAGTCTCTCTCGTGTGTTTTCCTGTGTGTGTCTTTTGTGCGCAATTCGTACCTACAACAGTATGCACCAACTCGCCCAACAAGAAGTTCTTAACATACATCCTCATCCGCAGCCGCCCTCCAGACACCTCCACTATCCGGCTTCAGGCATTAGGCCTCTACAACACGGACGCGAACTCATAGAAGGGGACCTTAGTGGGCCAACTTCGCACCTCTCGTGCACGATGATTCGAATCAAAATTGTGAGCAACTGTTAGTCGTACAGCATTCCAGGTGGTGTCACAGTGTTCCTCTTTGGATATACCTTACATGTTTAAGTCAGGTTGGAGGCTAGCTTGCGACGGGTTCGAGCCGATGACGTATGCACTTTCAGTTGCATGCTTTAAGGTGCGGTTGAGATGTCCACCAAGATGTCGAGATGTGAGAGCTACTGCACCCTTTTCTTTCCTTAAAACACATGCTTTCTCAATCCTACACAAAGGCTCACTGTCTATCTTCATGCTCGCGCCGTCACACCTGTTTAGTGAATTTCACGCGTAGAAGAGAGGCTCAGACTCGTTCCGCACAAGTGAAGAGAGCTATGCGTCCTTTGATCAAAGAGATTTACTACAGCGCGATCCGCTTCCGCGAGGCGCCACTGGGCGCGCGCGCATTGCCTTGAGGACGCCACAAGGCGCCGGCCAGTTGTTTGCCCGCCTGCCCCGTCGGGACCAATCAACGCGTGCACGGCCCGCGGACGCGGATCGGGCTGCGCTAAAAATCTATTCGGAGGACGCGCGGCTCCCTTCACTTCTGCGTAACGAATCTGAGCTCATTGCAAGCAGCTGCCGCTCTACCACACATAGAGATCTATTGATGTCACCGCTCTGCCGGTAATGGCGCGTGTCCACTGCAGCCACAGACACCTGGAAGGTACAGATCTGGGCGCCGCGCTTCCGCCTGCTCGCGTTTTTCCGCGTGCATACGCAGCCCGGCTCCAGCATACGCGCTGAGTCGGGGTTTTTGTTGCCGGCGCGCCGCGATGCTATAAAAAAGGCAGAGCCTCCTTTTACTTTAAGGATGCCGGGCGTGTAAGCACCCAGTCCCCAGTCTAGCCCTCGTTTGTTTAAGCTTGCCGCCGTCGCACAGAGGCACTATGTTCTGGCACTGTGCGTCCCACCAGCGCCCGCACGGGTGCGGAGTTCTTGAGGTGCCCATTCATAGTGCAGATTAAAGATGCTAAATATTTTCTTTCTGGGAGCACCACGTGATAGTGTTAATCGTGCATCTTTTGACATTTCAACGCTCGGTCTAATACCGCAGCTGAAGCTTGCAACAACCATCATATGCGGTAGGCCTGCGTGCCCTTTTAAATGTTAAGCGCAAGAAGAAACAAGCGTTTCTTTCCATAAGATCCCTGCAGACGCAGCACTTCACGTCGACTACTTTTTTGCCAACTCTAGATGTGGCAGCCGTTGCACTTATTGGAGTTTCCATTTATCTCGCGTAATGAGCGAAAAATTGCATGCAGTTAGGGAGCCAAAGCAAAACTTTGCTATGGAGGCACTGATCAGCCATTAAGACAGGGGTGGTCTCAACTCTGGTCTCTACTGGTCTCTACTACTAAGAACTCATTACAGCTGTTTATTCTCTGAAGAAATATGTGGAGATAATGCTATCAGACCGAAAAGTTCTGAAATCTATGAAGCACTGCTTGCAGCACACTGTCAGTGTAATCACAGGCTCGCCTGCATGAAATGTGAAAGCTGCAAAAACAACCAAAGGAAACCTTTCGTAGAGCTCATATGCGGAAAATTCATGAAGCCGCAGTTTTCAAACCATGCACTGGACAAGCGACAGAAATGCAGTAGCTAAAATGTAGCAGAACAAGCGGCTGTCCCGCAAACTACTGAAGCTTCGTGTGTTTGTGGTGTCACTGCATTTAATGGCTGTAAACTCATAACTTTTGTTTTTTTTAGTGAAGTGATGTTTTTGCTCCAGACACTAAACTGGGATGGCAGAGTTATGAATAGGGGAATCTTTATCTTCTCCTATGTGTCTATTGGTATCAATGATTTGTGCCTTCGTTCATGTACGGGATAACCAGCCTGCTCATTTGGTGGCTTTGTTTGTGATAACGAAGTCATTTTTCCATTGTAGATCTTTTATTTGCTGTGAATGTTTTTCATTTTTAGCTATAGCCAGGACTGCTGATAATATTGTCACGTAGTGGTGACTGCAGTCCGGCGAACAGGAACACAGCGAGAATGTCATCGAAACGAAACTCTTTATTCGGGCTGACTTGCGCCCGCAAAGAACTGAATCACTCGGCGGCGGCGTAGCAACAAGCGTGCTCGGCGGTCGTCGAACAGAACGACCGCCGCTGTCGGCCGTGCTCTTTTTAAAGCTGGTAGCGAACTTTCGAGATAAAGCTTAGGAAGTTACTAGAACCTTCTGGCGCAAACTAGAATCGGCTCCGTCCCGATGCGATCAATCGAGATAAATCTAGGCGCGTCTTGCGTCACAAACGAAGCGATAAAGCGGCGCGTCGGCAGCCTTGAAGCATGAACAAACAAATACTACAAACGAACGCTACAAAGATTCGCGGCAATATGAATAAACAGTGTCGTACTAATTGCTGCCATAAAATGTATAATGTTCTTTTTGCGCTTGATAACTTCCGCAGCATTATGCGCATGGAACCACATTTGATGTTGCTTTGGAGTGAAGCTTTCGTCTTTTTGATGCTGAACTAATTTACGATATCATTGTTACTGGAGCTGTGATAAAAACACGTTTTGTGCTACGTGTACTGTTAGCTGTCGATGTTTTGCCTGTATTCCTGTTTTAGTAAATCAGACTGTGCTAATATTTGCTTTACTTCACGTACTTTCTCAACTCATCGTCAGAACTTGACTATTTTCACACTGCGAAGCTATGCAAACCTTGCAGGCCTATAATTTTCTGAGAATTAAATGCTGTGAGCGTCGCAATAGGGTCTGGAACACTGCCTTTCTGGGGAGGTACCGGTGAAGCATAGTGTCGTAAGCTAGCGCCACCTCGCGGGAAGCCAGGAAAACAAAGTGGCCCTGAGTGAACAATAGTAGAGCGGCCGGAGTGCCAGGCATCTCAAAGTAGTGGAGGCAGTGCCATAGGAAGTGGACTCTCAGAGAAAATTGGCCCTGTAGGAGCAATAACAGTCATTAGTCCCGAATAGCAGCGCGAAAGGAGCAACTGCGACCACGTGCAAACCTCACGGACCAAATGCTTAGTCCTTGGCCTGAAAAGAACAGAAGCACGAATGGCAGAATTTGCTGTCTGATTCACCGTTACTCCTCAAGCAAACATGGCAGCACCCTTCAAAGCAAGATCCCTCCATTAAGACTCATTTCTCGTTGTTAGTACCCTGTTCAGTGTATGCACTGGGGATAAATTGGGTACCGGTCTTTGGCTTTGTCTCATTTCGTAAATTTACTTTCGTTTAAATCTAGAGTGACAATTCTGCCGCTTCTAGGCTTAAGAGGTTGGTCGGTTTCTTGTCAAAAATGGTTCCTGTCCTAACAACCGGACGGTGCCACTAGGCTGAAGCTTTGCTGAAGTTTTTGTTCTGTCTCTCTTTTCACATGCTGCACTAAAAAGGGGAATGTGAGAAATTGTGTTATGTCCTGGAAAATACCAGCGTTCAGCGTACGTAAGCGTGAATACGCTTATGGTAAACCTACATCATCAATTTATATTTTTTTCTAACCAGATCTATGTACGCCACGAGCGGCGTCGTAGTCACAAGGAAGTGTGAACGAGGCATCATTTTAACAGCAGCGGATTTCGCTCGCTCTCGCTGCCGAGTGCCCAATTGTCAATGAGACATAAGATCACTGACAGCCCTGCCGCTGTCCGTGCCGAAGCGGATAGATTGTTTTGTGTGAGAAAAAGGCTTGGTGGAACCGAAGTGACCGGCAGCTCATCAAGCGCATAAAAATACATAACAAGTGCATAAAGAAATACTACATGCTGTATGTGAGTGGAAAGGCTTAGCGTTAAGCGAATATAAGTAGTTTCATTTCGTTGCCGTTTGTTCGCGAGTTTGTGTAAGGCTTTGTAAGTACCGGTGACCCTTAGTGAAATGGTGACAGGCAAATATTCCATTCCTCGTAACCGCTGCCCTTTAGTAACAAAAAATGAAGTGAACCACGAGCTTTTATATTCGTTTTAAACAGGCTTCTATGTGCAGTTACCAGTCGTTACAAATACGACCACCTTATCTGCAAAAAAACGAAACGAAGACAATAATTTCTGGTTACTAAAGACCACCCGTAAGGCATGCATGGTTCAACATTTCATTCTTCGGATAAAAAGTGAAATTTACACTCCTGTGGTAATGCTTTAAGGCTTACTGTAGCTTGTTGCGAATCATACGGCAGAAAATCGCCATACTTTGCTCTAAACAGAAATCTGTTTCATAAACGTATGAGCTTAAAACCCAAGCAGTGTGGGTGCTTTGTGTATAAGGCTTTTATTTTCTGCGCCACACCGTCTGCTCTGGTGGTCTGGTCATATGCGAGCTCGGTTCTCAATCCAAAGGTTGTGGGTTCGAATGCTGGTATTTTAATGTGTGCTTATTTCTGTTTGCTTTTTTGTTGTTATATGCCGCCGCCGCAGTGGCTCAGTGGTTATGGTGCTCGGCTGCTGACCCAAAAGACGCGGGTTCGATCCGGGCCGCGGCGGCTAGAATTTCTTTGGAGAAATTCTAGAGGCCCATGTACTGTGCGATGTCAGTGCACGTTAAAGAACTCCAGGTGGTCGAAATTTCCGGAGCCCTTCACTACAGTGTCTCTCATAGCCTGAGTCGCTTTGGGACGTTAAACCCCATAAACCTCTTGTTGTTATAAGTAATAAGTACTGGCGCCCAAACTGAGTGTTGAACCTCTTTTCTAGAGGAACAACAGCTAGACCCTTTGAAGTTGGTCCCGAAAAGGAATCCCGAAGTTACTCCCCAAAAAGACTAACCTCTCACCCCCTTTATTCGCTTTTGTCTTAAGAGTGTTTCCTGAACCGAAACAACATATAGCAAAATCTGCAGACAGGTCATTCACTCGAGACGAATATTTCGAGATTTCGAAAACTAAACATTGGAATCGAATTGAATATTCAGTACATTACTACTTGACAGAATATATGAAATTGTCTTAATTGTACGCTTAATGCACTCTTTGATGTCAGACAAACTAATGGCAAGTTCCTTTCAGCAAGTTCCTTGCAGCAAAAGTTCGTACAATTTCTTTACAAAACCTTGCATAACATATTACATAATTTTGCAAGCACTAGTTCTACATGAAATTAAATCTTCTGTTCGGAATTATGGCACACAAAAGTATGTTCCATGAAATTTCATAGCTTACTCTTCATTAATTAGAATTTTTTTCTAGGACCGGCTCCCTCACCCAACCCATCGCACATTAAAACCACACATAGACAAACAGCCCTGATTAAGAACCCTCATAGCCTGTCTCGGGATTCTAATCAATGTGCGCCTCCAGAGTTCCAAGGGGTGTGTATAAAGAGGAGGTAAGAGCTGCGGCAGTGCAATGAATGTGCGGCGGCTGCTTGCTGAAAACTGGGCAAGTGGTGCTCATAAGCCTACCTGAGCCTTGTGTCTAATGTTTTGTGCACGAAGTACCTTTATACACACTGTAGCAGCACTGTTAAACAATCGTTTAAGTACATTTCAATCTATCTCTATGGTAATGCAATTTTTCTTTACATAGCATCCTTTGGATCGGTGTGTTTTAACACAGCATGCCCTTGTGCACTGAAACTTCTGACACTGCCAGAGAATGTGGTCAATGAGCATTTTTGCCTGCTTCAGAATAGCAGCGGTAGAGCACTGCATTTTACAACTTATCAATGATAGCAATGATAGTCATCCACTACCACGCCTTGTTGATAACTCTAATGCTGAAGGCTCTTGAATAATAATACAAGCCGAAAGGGGGATTACAGCGAAGACAACAGTGGACAACGTGGAGAATAGATCTCTCCCTCTCTGAGCAGTGAAACTGAACCCATGATAGGCATTTCATCGAGATGATGGTCGCCTCCGCCATTTCCTTTCTTGCATTAATGAATAGGTTTTGCAAATGGCCACTTTCCTCCAGAATCCAATTACAGGCATTACCATTGAATTTATAAGAAATGGATGTTATTCAGCAGTTTTGGGGCTTGCAGCCATTTTCATAGGTCAAAAACGAAATTCTGCAACTCTGGACCCACCATAAACATTACTACATTTATTGCCGATGGCATCTGTCGCACCACGAAACTAGACGTTTATTCCAAAGGTTCCAAGCTGCTCCTTTGTTCTTGTCTGCACCACATTAATCGGCAACAGAATTCTGAAATATTAAAATAGGCTACTACCAGCAAAAGCAGTGCTACTAGACATAACCAAAAGTGCACGCTTTCTCTCCAGTGAGCAGTGAAAAGAGCAACCCCAGAACTTCCTGGCATATTCACATGTTGCTAACTGGGTGGATCTTTCAACCCCAAAAGGAGCTAACTACTCAGTAAGATAACGCAGTGACCAAGTAACCAATCAATTATTGATGCTAAGACCCCTTGGTAAAAGTATTTGAGCCAGTATATCACCATCTCTATTAAGACTCACTAAGGTTAGGCTAGCCCTCTTAGTGACCACCATTAATATGATGCAATTAAACCTTGAAGTTTTAACCATACGCCAAGAAACGATGCATGCTGCATTTTTTTTTTGTCTTTTCCAGAAAATTACCACTGTGTGGAAGGTGCCAAACATACCTTATTTTTATGCTGCTGAAATGATGACGAGGGTCTCCCGATTCTCGTATACTTAACGTGTCTGCCTGGACTGAGACAGATTTCTTTGTCTGGAATTAAAAGGAACATCCGCATTTGTCACCCGGATTCCAGCCCGTGTTAATGGAGATGCAGGAATCAATATCGAAACAAAAATGGTGGACGATTTGCCTTGGTAATTCCAAATGCGAATTAGTTACGCTAGCACTTCGGTTTCGGCTCGACACTGTTTTCAAGGCCAAGCAGACTTTAGATAAGACCACTGAAATCAGGCTTAAGCTCCACCTTTATGGTATGACGCGATAGCATTAAAAGGTTAGCACCCACATATGCAGCATTGGTCATTCTCTACTTTACATTCATACAACCGCTGGCAGTCCTAATACAGCTTGGTCCTCATACAGTCCACATACACCCCTGGCGCTGAAGTGCAGTGGTTAAGCGATGCGTCACTGCCTTGCAATGGAAGGTGCTGCCACCGGGAGGGACTTTGAGACCTAGATTACTCTTCCAGAGCAATTATCAATCATTGAGCTGCCACCTGCTACTGTAGGCAATTTGCTGCCAATTCAGTGGACAGTCTGTGATGATGTCACTTGGTCACATGACCTAAGTGGCCCACCACCCGGTGGGAACACACAGGAACCACACAGACATCAGCTAAACAGCTGAGTAGAAGCTGAAATGCTAAAGCACTAAAACTGAAAATAAGGCACAGTCCATTCTCAAACCGAAAGATCCCCAAAAAGTACCAAGCCAATTTTACAATCACCAACAGTGTTATATCTACTGGAGGACGAAGGCCTCTCTCGATGATCTCCTATTATCCCTGCCCATACGTTAGCCATGGTTATTCTACCCAAGGAAATCTAATTTCGCCTCCCGGTATGACATACCCTGCTGTCCCCCAGAAATGCCTTGTAGGTCTTGACAATATACTCAGATTGAAATTTCAGATGAAGAATTTTGTTTATTACCAAGGCTAATAAGGCCTGGCCTACCCCAGTCAATAAAATGCTTTGCAAACGCCTTGAAGGGTAGCACCTGACGGGCATCAGCCTGGCTTTTCAGAGTAACCTTAAGAAAACAACACTTAGAGCGCTAGCACTCGATGGGTCACTAGCGGGAAAGTCGTAATGTTTCCTGGTGAAGCTTGGAGTAGCATGGGTAAGCTTGGGTAAGTTCAGAGGAGCGTTGCGCCAGCTGCAGCTGAGTGGAGAGAAGGGGTGAAGGTGAGCGAAAAATGTAGTGTGCACATGAAGGTGCCAGAAAAAGGAGACGAAGGATGAAGTTGCCGGAGAAACAAGCCGTGCATAGCAAACCATGAATGCAGTCAGCCCTTCCATAGGTTCCAAAGCAAACGACATCCAGGGCATGCTAAACAGCAGCGCTAAATAACGGAACCCCATCGTGAGTATTTAAGTGATAAAATAATATCTACAACGTTTTAGAGGTAAAGACACCTGTCTGCATCGCTTTCTCTCTGTACATTGCGTACATCACGAAGTATCCAGAACAGTATCCGAAGTATCCAGAACTTTAGGCATGTTTCATGCGAATATCATGCAGGCAGCAGCCTAAAAGTACATCTCACAGCAATGTTATTTAAACGAGTACTAAATATATTATATGGCACCTATTTATTTGTAGACATTAGCTGCACATGAAAGGCAGCAAACGCACATAGAGATATTCGGTACATTTTTTATTTGTCTCCTTTACAAACCAGATTCACATAATTCTCTCAAAGGCTAACTATTCTTTGTTTGTCATATTCTCAGTGCCTTGTTGTATGGAGTGATCTATTCTGTGCCATGGCTTTGTTGGTCAACATAGGCCTTGCGGAAACTACGTGCGTGTTCTACAGCTTTAAACTTGCACTGCTATACATACAGTGCAGAATTTTGTTTGCCCAAATATTTTGAGCTCATGTGACAAGCTATTTTGCACCATTATTCTCAATTACCATAAGGCTATTTTAAACTCAGTTATTTTTTTCCGCTGCCTGTTAGTTCTTTGGTTTCGCTCTAATTTTTGAGCATCTGCATTTCTACCTGTTTTCCACTCGGCCCAGAAGCCAGTCAAGCTCATCAGAGTTTTTGAAGCGAAGCTTCACAGCGGGACCTCGTGCTTTGATCACCGGGTGCCTATTTTTCACCGTCAAATGAGATTGAGCTCCGAAAGCAAAGGAAAGGCGCACAACTGGTTCCCTGGGACAGCGGACAACTTAGTCACGCTTTAAGCTGCGAAACGAATGGAGCGGGGGCTTGTAAAGGAAAGAAAAGGCGCATAACTGCCCTCTTGGAACAGTCGACGCCTCAGCCGTGCTTTAAGCTACGTGGTGGTAGTGACGGATGTGCGCTGCATGCGTTGGTATTGACAGCGTTGTGATAGAAACGCGGCACTGAAACCATAGGCTGTCGACGTGCATTGTCCTCATTAGCGTTACCGTTGACAACGTCTTACACTTCGATTACTTTAGGGAAAGAAAGTGCGCGTATCTTACTCCCTTGGGCAGTGGACGCCTTAATCGCGCTTACAGGTACGTGGGGTGATGAGAGAGAGAAAGAAATGGGTTGCATGTGTTAGCGCTGACAACGTTGGGGCAGACATGTGGCACTGCTGCAACAGGCCACAGAGTTCATTGGGTGAACAAACTCTCGCGATGATCCATTAAGTGCCACCTGTTACAGTGGCAGAGTAGGTGCACTGCCTATACATTGTCTGTAACGCACTCAACGATACAGACGCCAAGCCGCTTATAGCTGCCCGATACACCATGGTTTTCGCTCTCTGACCAGGTTCAGCAGTAGTTGAACCGCAGCTAATTTTTCATGTGTGCCCTGTGCATTTTGTTCACGTGAAATAAAAACTGACTGACTGAAAAGAAAACACTGGTTAACGCACACACTCTGAGTGACACTGGTGATGTCAAATACGTGGTAGTATTTCTGATGCACAAGTTTTCCACGGCATTTATTGTGAAAGAGTGCACCAGTTTTGTTTTGTGTTCGTTGTATTGGCTTAACCGCAGCTTAATCTAAACCGCTGAAGGCAACATGGCAGAACTGACTCTCAAGTGCAAACCATGCTGCCAAGGGTCATGTCTGGCTACATTCTGGTCCATCACAGACATGTGCTTGCGAAGAGTATCACGCAGCTTGTCCTGCAGAATACAATTATAACAGAAAAGAGGTGGACTTAAATTCCGATCTGGTACTGATCTGCCGTTCTGGGTGAAGAAATAGGGTTCGTTGATGATTAGGTTTTGTGGCGCTCAGTAAAGAACACAAAGAAAGGCTGGCCCTATTCCTGGCGGCTTATTTGCATGTTGGAAGGATGACATACTAGAGCCGTTGAGTTGCATAGCATAGTTATTGGTTGACCCATGCCTCATTCATAACTGGACGCACTAAACAAGACAAAAACTTCATGACAGTACTCCTTCATATTTAAACGTTAGCCATGCATCGTAGCCAGTAAAAACATGGGAGAAAAAGCAAAACGAACTTCTAGCATACAGCTTTACACCCATAAAAAGTGCCCTGACATGCTGATAAACACACCTGTATCATTTATTTTAGTAGCACTGCATTATTCTGTCTTTTCAACAGCCGCATTAGTTTGAAGTGAACAAAAATCCAAAAAAAGACAAAAACCAAGTTTGTTTTCACCTATCCAGCAATGCATGCCATATTGTTTCAAAGCATCCCGTAGCTTTTGAGTACTAGAATTAAGAGGAGCCAAGCATTCTTGAAAGTGCTACAGCGACGCCTTTCAGAGTTAAATGAAAAAGTAAGAAAGCTTAATACCTTTTTGTAATGGTGGAACCAGGTTTGAATTTTCAGAGCAGTAATTCCACTCTTAAAAGTGGATGTGGCACTCTTGAAGAAAGATGAGGGAAACTTCTGTGTTGACTCCAATGTGCCAATTTCTTGTGAGTCAGGGGAGGAATTAAGCTTTGATGCACTGTCGATTGTGAATTGGGCGTCCTTAATTTCACAGTCGGCAACTTTTTTGCTGTAAATAGAGCACTCTGATGACACGGACGGGCAATGAGAGCAGGGTGACGCAGTCTGCACACCAGAGTCTAGCATCATAATACTTGAAACCTGTTCAACTTGTGTTCCAGCACCTAGCATGGATGGCACAGCCTGAAATTCATTGTCTGCAACATGCGCTGTGCACTCTTGAATCGACAAAACACTCTGCGCTCGGCAATCGACAGCATCGATGGCTCTCTCTGTCGCTTTGCAGTTTTGCACCAGTGAATCGAGCTGTGCAGCACAGTCCACAGTCTCCTTTGTTTTCAGCTTCACATCTTCAGTTTTCGTGGCTCCTTGAACACAAAAAAGCTTTGACAGCGGCTGATAGCAAGCCTTCTGAGTTTTCTTCTCTGGATTCAGACCAGGAGTGGCGAGGGCAGGGGAGTGGCCAGGTGTCCAGAGAACTGCCCTTGGTGAGAGCCTTGCACACTGTTTAGAAGCGCGCACAAATCCTTTTTCCTGATCTTCGTGTGAAGAGCTCCATGTGGAACTGTCCCCATCAGTTGAAGTCAGCATAGGGCTGGCATACAGTGGGCTGAAGTATTTGGAAGCGCCATACTTGTTGCTCACATGTTCCTGACATCGCCTGAAAGCAGACACAGCTTCAACACAGCATTCCTTCAGCTGCCCTGCCAGACCTGGTGTAGTCCCTG
Organism: Amblyomma mixtum; assembly: GCF_055824585.1. NCBI lineage: Eukaryota > Metazoa > Arthropoda > Arachnida > Ixodida > Ixodidae > Amblyomma > Amblyomma mixtum. Next base: position 418,148,341 of record NC_143014.1, on the reverse strand, counting down.
GCTCGTTCACCTTTCCAGATGGGACCGGTCGTACCGACGTCTGCACAGATAGAAGAAAGGTGGCCCAGCCGCAAACCACTACCACATTTTTGGGGGATCTTTGATTGCGAGCATGGATAGCAATACAGTCAGTGCTCATTCCAACGGATGTGGAGAAAATAGACATCCGGATATAATGGACATTATGAGTAAGTTTGTTTGGTTCACACACTCTTTAAATCCAAAAAGCTTCAGTTTAAATGCACATGGTTACAATAGAACACTGCGTACCACAAACTAATTTTGTGGTGACATTTGGTGCAGAACATATTTCACAACATGATGAAGAGAAGTTGGGCATATGGTTCTTGTGAGCAAGGTAGGGGGAAAGCCTCAGGGTGCTCGCCAACGTTTCGACAGGAGGACTTGTCTTAATCTGGGCGAAGACGAGTCCTCTTGTCGAAACGTCGGCAAGCACCCTGAGGCTTCCCCTTCGTTGTTCACTTTGTGATCATATTTTACAGCAGACATTTGTGCTGGGTTCCAACTCGCTACCATGCAATACTTCACATTGATGCTCCCTTCCCTGTTAATCATCCAACCCCAATAGTCAACACTTTCAGTGTATTTAATTCCGCCACCAAAGTGCGTGGGGCCACCACCTTCCATAGTAGGAAGATGGAGCGTTTCCTATCGCTCCCACTGTCGCCTCTTTCACCTGTATATTAGACACGCATAGCTGGTAGATGGAGGTCAGGGGAAATGAACACTTGTCATCTCCCAAGATGTAACAAAAAATGCCAGTTTTCAATCGTCATTGATGAAATTTTATTACAAATGATTCCTTTTTTTTAAAGAAATCTCGCAAAAACACATAGAGTGCAACAAGTCAATCCGGGGATTCTACACACACGCTGCCAATGCTATGAAAAGTTGCTCTCACTTCGTTCAAAGACTGAGGCAGTCCTTTTGCAATAAAGAAATAAAGCCCCTTAAAGTGCGTCGAAAAAAGGTATTTTATTTGTATGCCCTTCCTTTTTGCATTAAGCATACTCCAGATACATCTGACATATGTTTTTTGTAGACTAAGCAAGTCTGTTACAACGGGGTTCGACTTCGCTACACTACGTTAAACCTTGTAAAGAACTTTTGCTCCAGACATCCTCCAAACTTCCTACAATAAGATTTTGCGCAAAAGACAAGAATGCTTAAAACAAGCTAAGGACAGCTGCTGAAAGAGTGTCGCATTTCGAATACCTCTACAAGTTGGTCTGGTTGCATCTTGACTCCAAGCAACATTTCTCATGAGACCAGTTCATTGACAGGCTTCAGAGACAAAGCTGGTCGTTCACTAGTGCACATGGCAATACCAGAAATAAAAATATGTCATGAACTCTTCAGCCAGCCTCATCAATCTTACAATAAAAAAGGTCAGTACAGTGCACTCTCAATATTTAAAACAGAGATAATTTGCACTTTCGTTTAATTAAAACAAATTTCAATATTTAGGCTGGCCAGCTATATTTTCATGCATTTTAAAGCCGCTTAGTTCATAATGTGATTTTAGTTAATTCAATCCTTTTTGTTTTAACGCGCCAGGTGCCCGAGTGAGCAGCAGCTAAAGTCAGATGCGTCAATGTCAGGCTTGCGTCACAGCGTCAGCTGAAAATCCGCCAGGCGCACCTCGACACCGCAAGCGGTCATTCAAACATCTCCCAAACCTTGAATGTTGCCGGCCAAGTTCTGGCATGCGCACGACAGCAGGCAAGCTTGATTGGAGTACGCTGTTGCCGTGCAGTTTCATTTTCTGAGCTTCACTTTCAGTCTGAAGCGGTAGCGGCTATCACCCACGCATCGCTCACCGAAGTCAAGCTGCGCGCTATTGTGGACGCTGTTTGACGCGTGGCCACTTTTTTAAGAGCACGTCTCGCAATTCTGGCGCATATATATATATATATACATATAGCATCTCTCCCCCTCTCTCTCTCTCTCTCTCTCTATATATATATATATATATATATATATATATATATATGCGAAATTGAGAAACGCTTCATTTAGGTAAACATTTATTGCTAGTCGACGTTCCGGATTTTTCAAGAGTCTTGAAAAAGGACAGGCTCTGTCCGAAACGTCGACTCGCATTAAATGTTTACCTAAATGCAGCGTTTCTCAATTTCGCATTTTACCTCTAGCAACCAAGTCCGTTTATCATTTTGTACTATATATATATATATATATATATATATATATATATATATATATATATATATTACCATCACTCCCATCCGCGTGGTTTGTCCTGAGCTCCGAAACTGCGGGTGCATTAGTAATTGTCGCAGTTTGTGTGGTGCGACCTCCTCACATGTAAACAACCACTTTAGGTCGGCAACACCGCTATCATGTTACACAGCGAAAAGAGGCCGGAGGGTCTTACTATTTTGGAGATGTTCTCATATGAGACACTCCTGACATTGTGCACGCAGTGAAGGACTTTAAGTAGTGCGAAACTGCATTGTTGCCGCGCAGGTTTAGGTCAGAAACAGATGAACATTGCGCATTTTTTCACCATTTAAACTTACTTCGATTCCAGACGACTTCTGGCTGTACGAGTCCGCTTGATAATTTGACTTTCGGATAAATCCAACGCTTTTTTTCCTGTCCACTTTAGTCCTATATAGCATGCTTTTCCTCTTTTGGGAAGCCCGTATTTTATGTTCTGCTAATGCTTATAACTATGTCTTCACAAAGGAAAGGCCCCAAGTTACTATCTGTATGCACAAATATTCATAAAGCAAATCACATTTATTCTTGAATCAAATTATAGTGCGCTTCTGATAATTAAAAAAATCTCTAGACCCTTAAGGTTTGAATAAGTGAGAGTGAACTGCATATCAGGAGTGGGGTACATAGACAGTGTTCACATGGCTGAACAGAAACAAAATGACATTGCCTCTGGACCACTGTCGCACAGTTCAGACAGCGTCAAGCACTTCCTCGTGTTGCTTTTGTCAGTCCTATTTCTTCAATCACTGGTGTTTAGACAGAAATAAGCTCGAAAAGTTTTACTCCATTAGCAGCAAAGTCCTCCTTAGCTGATAAAGTTCATGACTATATTGCCCGCGTGAATCCACCCTCAGCGCCCCAGCGAATCGCAGAGGACAGGGCACCTTCCGGGCCCCCTCGAGACCCAGAAGGTGCCTCCTCCAGAGCACCCTTCAATGGGTACACCTCCAGAGCAACCCCACCGACTGATAGAAATGCATCACCCATCTATGAGATTCCGCCTGCCATCCACTTACCATCCACTCTCCAGAAGCGCATAGTGAAACCAATTTCGTAGACTCAAAAGGAAAGTGATCAATGGAAATGTGAAATATACAACCAATACTGCTAAAGCAGATTTGTTGCATCACATTGTACGGTACTTATTTACCGCTATTACATCTGCAGTTCCTACAGCAACGCTGACCTTGAACAGAGCTTGAAGGAAAAAGAGTAGACGGTGCCCCTACTGTTATCAGCATTCCCTTCAATCGGTGCTTCTTTCTAGATGAAATACCCTTAAAATAACTGAGTTGTTTTATGCTCACTTACTATATATATATAAAAATGACGGCAAACTGCACAGACAACAATCATCAAGGGAAGGTGTCAATGAAATTTGCTGCCTTGCAACAACTGCTGAAAAATCACTGCCAAGTGACGAATCCATTCCCGTAAAAAAAAAGATAAGCATCTCTATAGCACACTGAATAACTTAAAGCACTAAAATTCCAATTTTCGCAGGAACTGAGAAATGACCCAGTGTATACTATACAGACTTCACAGTGGATGGCAGGAATAGTTGTACCACTGTAAACTTGTGCCAATCAGCCCCATGTGTTCAAAAACATGTATATATAGATAGGTGCATGCACACGCACATTTTGGGGTACATGTGAACCAATACTTTTAAAAAATTCGGAATCACTTACATTGCCCACAAGATGCTGCAGCGGGGTCAATTCTTTCAGCTTCTCATAGTCTTTCTTCAAAATCGTGATCTTGTTCTCTAAAAATTTATCCTGTCAAAAGGGAATAACAGTTATGTACAGTACTTGCAAAAACAAAAACGAGAAAATCCAGTTTAAGTCAAGAACACTGGGCGTGCAGATAAATGAGCACCAGCCTTTGTGGCTGATGGCTCTCCAGAACTCCACTCTACGGTCACTACAAGACTGAACACTTATCAAGACGCTGTAAAGCAAAGCATCAAACCAGATACCCGAGAGCATATAGAGCCAGACTCTTGCAGCATGTGACAGAGCACAGAAGGCAGACCAGACATAAGAAGCTGGATCTAATAGACCACATCAAAGACACAGAGACCAGAAACACTGGCATGAAACGACCACAGCTGCCCAATATTTCACTATTTATTTGGCAAATAGTTCTGCCTTCAGGCGTTCTTCCCAATCAATTTTGCGCCAATAACAGTTTTCACTATGCTTACTAAACACGTGAACACTTTTGTGCAGCACTGAGTGTTATCGATTATTTCTGTCCTCAATAAAACTTGTTGGCACTGTTTCCAACATGCGTTCACTCAAAAGGCTGATTTCATTGCATTATGCGCACAGTCGCACTCTAAGCACGTCATGAAGCCTGCTTTGCTTAATGCCTCACTGATGTTCTGAATTTCAGAGCAAAATTCAGTGCTCTTTACAAATATATGATATTACCAAATATCTTTATTTCAAGAAAAAATGAATAAGGAAAACAGTTTTGTTACTCAGTTACTTCAGAAACGCACCAACTTCCCCTTGGTAGCTAAAACCTGGTAAGAAGATATCATTAGACAATCTGCATCCTATATTCCTCAATGCTGCATGAGTAAACTGTTGGAGAATGTAGTATTACGCAGGCTGCAACCACACCTGAAACCATCAGCTTTTTTCACACATTCAATTCGGCTTCCCAACTTACCTTTCGACACACGCATGCAAGTCCAGCTCTAAAGGAACCACACTAGACAACCAGAAACGCAAACATACCACCAGAGGTGCTTGACATACACAAAGCCTTTGAAAGCGTCAACCACGACCGCACCTTATCCACACTAGCATCAACAAACATGGCCACCTTGACATGGAAATATGTTAAAGCTGACATTTCATTTTCGAACCTGCTCCCACATTTTTTATGTGATCTCACTGTTTATAGACGAATTATAACTCTGCCAGGAAGTTTTCTCGGCATTCGGACGTGCATACCAAGCTTTAGTTTTTTCGTTTTTAAAATTTGCGAGGTTCTCCTGTGTCGGGTACGTGGGAAATGTACCCCAAGCTTTATGTCGTTTTTTTTTTGCTTCCTTGCAGAGTTGTGTGCACCACACTTCGTAGTTTTGTCACACCACTCCTGAATACTCAGGATTAGCTAAGTGTGCGCCAAGTACAATACAATTCGTGAACTTCTTCTTTATCTGACTGATGCTGAGATCTCCTAAAACTATTGTTTTCGAAAGTAGCTTTTGCTTTAAAAAGTTCCCAGTGGGCTAAATGAAGCTTCCAACATCCAGGTTTTGTTCAGATGTCTTCCGTTGCAGATGTTAAACTGATTAGTACAGGGAGGTCATCGCTGCCATATGAGTTTTCGATGACATCCCATTGAAAATCGCTAAAAACGGACAAGCTAAAATACAAATCTAAACAGCTCCTTTTTACTGAGGTTAGGCAGCAGTATGTAGTTTTACCAGAGTTCAGGAAATATTACTGCTCAGAATAAAATCCTCTATAATTTTACTTATCGCGTCTGTTCTTTTTCTTCACTTCTCAAGAACGTGGAATGTGCGTTAAAATTGCCAACTAGCAAACGCGCGTCTGGTAGATGTGCTAAAATGTTTTCTAACTCTTTGTAGGTTACTTTCAGGTGTGACTCGAGGTATACGGAGCACGCTGTAATAGTTTCATATACAAGCAGAGAGGGGGCTACACCCTCTAATTTAGTTGTTTATCTTCATGGGCTGCTATACCACCTTGCATGATGATGGCTACCTTTCCTGATAGCCTGCTTGCATGCTCTCGGCCTTGACAGAATACCTTATATTTTTATTACATTTGCATGCTGGGGATCTTGTTTAGTTTGCTGAAGGCACAAAGCAACAGGGGAGAATGAAGTCAAGGTGTCGTTTATGTCACTTAACTTATTTAAAAGTTACCTGCACTTTCTAGGTATTATGAATCCAATCTTTATGTATGTAGGGTGGGAAATGGCTTGAATTGGCCTCGTGATTCGGGGCTTGTCTCTTTATTTCGATCCAGGAAGGTCTGCCGCACCTGTGACACCGAGGCACAGAGCTACCCTGGCTCGTGTCCTTTACCTCTCCAGGGACGCTGGACAATCGTGCAGACTGCGCGTGGGTCTTTGCGTCAGACCTCGCCTCATGAACAGAGGTCTTCAGGCCCCTCTGCCCTGAGAGGCAGCACGACCTGCTTTGGAGGCGGTGGAGTAGAGTTAGCTACTTCCACCCGGCGCAAGGATGGCTTCGCCACAGCTTCACTGCTTGTGGTCTGGTGAGGTGAAAGAGGCCGGTGTGATCGATCGCCCTGTTGTACCACATCGGCAAAGTTTGTGTGTAGAGTAAGAGAAAAATTGCTTCTCATTCATACGTATTCTTGTCTCTTTAAATGAAATTTTGTTTTCAATGTTGATATTTCTTTTCCTGTAGTCCATAACGGGCAAGACCTGGAGTAGTCATTGCGCTCCCCTTCGCAGTCAGCGCAGCGGAATGCTGCATCGCAGTTTTCATAGTCATGCTCCTTTGGAAATATTTCACGCAAGTTTTGCGGCCATGGCAGCTCGGCAGCCATAGCGAAATCTTTGGTATAGTAGAACCAACGTCCGGGATTCTGAATGTACGGGCGTACTGCAGTCTTTTTGTACCCCATTTCAATACAGTCAGGGAGTGTGCAACAAGTCAAGGTCAGTACCAGGTGCTTCGTAGGGTTTTTTATGAAATCTTTTCTTAGTTTGATTCTTCCTACTTCGACGGCATTTTGATCGACGAGACTGTCTAGCACTTCCTCCTCGGCTAGATCGAGAAAATCAATTTCCGAGATCACATCGCGCCCTGTGTTTAGCGACCTTTGGGGGGTAGCGGTGACACAAATGTCCCCGAATAGCCGAATGTTCGAAAGTTTAGGTATTAGAACTTTATCACGGATATCAAGGAGCATGTCACTGCTTGTTAGCTTGGTAACCTTGTAAAGGGGTCCAAGGCTTCTTTCAGACGTTCACAACTATGAATGAAGATATTTTTCTTGGTGGTTTTCCTGGATCTTCGCTGTGGACGACACGGTATTTGGGGACGACTCCTTTCGTTTTTTGGAGGAACTGTTTCATTGCGTCGGTCCACCCTCTTCATTGCTAAGAGGCAGCGCGCAGAGACGACGGACAAGAAAAGAGACAGAGCAAGGCGCTAACTACGAAATCAATTATATCCAAAAAAAAAACCTGTTAAATATCGCTGTTCTGCACGTCAAGCGGTTGCACATCACGTGGAAATTGTCAGTTAGCAATCCTGTCAATAAACTAAGGAAGCTTGGCCAGATCTGCGCATGGGCACATAGAAGGGCTGAGTCACAAGTCAATACAGGCTGTAGCGTCCGGTACCAGTTTCGATATGTAACATGTGCCATTGGCGTAGTATACAGCATTCCGCTGACGTGTGGAAAAACATACATAGGCCATACAGGCCGGTGTCTCAATAAGCGATTACGGGAGCATTTTCGTTCCCTCTCAGGTTGGCCTGTCGGAAACTTAGCAGAGCATTGCAATTTTACGCCAAGGATGTTCGCCCCTCCTTGACACGGCGGTGGTGCTGTTCAGGCACTATGATCAATTGACCCGAGAGCTCGCAGAAGTGCTTTACATAAGGGAAGCAGGAGACTCATGCGTTAGAAGTACCACCTTAACTCTGCATGATAAAGAATTCCCGTTTATTGACAGGATTGCTGACTGACCATGACGTAATGTGCAACCACTTGCCGTTCAGAACAGCAATATTTAAAGATGTTTTTTCTGAATGAAATTCAATTGATAGCTAGCGCCTTGCTGTGCCTCTTTTCTTGTCCGTCGTCTGTGCGCGCTGCCTCGTAGCAATAAATCAGCACCAACTAGCCCAAGTAGCATTTCTAACATAGTCCGCTCTCTCTTGATACGCGATCGTTTCATGAAAGAGAAGGAGCCATAGAATATGTATACTTTTTCTCTACGATGCCAGCCACCCACCATAGAGCCCAACGAGGGTACGGGGCAGAAACTTGCAACAAGCCCTGCCTATGCCAGCTGTATACACAAACTATAACCCAATATGATGAAATGTAGGGTAGTTCGCCACACAAGGTTCACCCTAGCCGCTGCAAAAAGGAAAAGAGGAGACAGGAAAGTTGTGAGAAAGACGATAGGAAAGTGAAAGATGAAGGCCAAATCATTACAAACTCTCGATTTCGCTCGGCCAGGTCAGGCCGGAGTTGGCGTCTACGGGAAGCTGGGGATAAAGTGATGTGTTGCCGTCGTCGAGAGGTCTTAAAGGTCCAAATGCTCGCCATCGGCTCAACCACCAGGATCACCTTTTCCCCAGACACGGCTCAGCCACGCATGGCTAAACGTGGATGCTCGGGTCCATAGTGGCGCACTGCTCACCATAATACCTCTTCGGGGATGCCCCTGCGGATGCCCGGGAACCCGTGGTGTTGCAACTCACCAACATGCACGGCTGGTCTTGACGTGCGCTCACTCTTGCTCTCTCCGTACGGCCTGAGGAGACACCAAAGGAACACAGTAATTTTTTCTGCGCTGCACCTCAGCTGATCTTCGCAAGAGGGTGCTGCATGCCAACCTTTCCTGCGGCGGCGCTGGAGCCGGTTCTTTAGCAGCAAGTCAGCGAGCACGGGCCCATTTTTTTGAGTGTGGGTATTGTTTCTCTGTTTTGATCGTGAACGAAACGTCTGCCATGTGCCTCTTGCTTCGCGCTCCTTGCTGAGAAGGTAATGTTGCCCAGCAAGTTTTCTGCATCGGACTTTTCATGGACATTCGTATCAGAAACTTGTGAAGTTGGCTTATTGGTTTACTGAGGTTTAACGTCCCAAAGAAACTAAGGCTATGAGGGACGCCGTAGTGAAGGGCTCCGGAAATTTCGACCACCTGAGGTTCTTTAACGTGCACTGACATCGCACAGCACACGGGCCTCTAGAATTTCGCGTTTATCGAAATTCAGCCGCCGCGACCGGGATCGAACCTGCGTCTTTCGGTTCAGCAGCCGAGCGCCGTAACCACTGAGCCACCGCGGCGGGGCTCAGTGGTGTACCGTTGTCTCGTTGTGCTTAAAAGCGTGAACTAAAAGTTTGCCACGTCAGGTCATCTATACGCCTGCGTTATGCTTCGCGCGCCGTGGTAGCAATGTCACGTTCCTCATTAAGTTTTTGCATCGACTTTTCATGTTTGTATACTTGTCTCATAAATTTGTGATGTGAAGCTGCGCATATCAATACCGTGGCCATGGTGTACTGTTGTGTGCCGTATTGTAAGTCGCGGACTGGAAATACTTCAGGTGTGTCTTTTCACCAATTTCCAGTTGACCAGGAAGTGAGCACGAAATCGCAAAGAAACATTTCTCGGCGAAAACTTGTCAATATCTTTCGACTACAGTATGCAACAAGCACTTCTTGGCGATGGACTACGTCAGTGATAGTAAAATAAGAAAACTTGTTCCCGGTGCGGTACCAGTCACACTTGAAGGATACCTTTCTTACCTAGCGCCGGATGCGAAGAAAGCACGCAGGACACTAAAAGTCGGAGACACTGCTCCTTCTAGGAAGCGCGCAAAGTGAAAGGCAGAGCCAGAAGACAGCGAGAATGTGGTATTAGAGTTCCCGGAAGATGAAACCAAGCAGCAAGCTACTGTATCCACCAACAACAAACAATGATGCTCAAGTCGATACCTTTGAATGATAGCTAAACTTCGTTCACAGGTTGCGTACTATCGCTCTAATAGCTCAAAAAGCACAGCAGAAACTAGAAGCAGACAGAATGATGATATCGTCTGAAGACAAGCGCTACTCATACCTGAAAAATATTGCTTCCGATGCCGAGAAGGAAGTGGAAAAGGCTATCTTCCTGCTTCACCAAGTTGATGGACACCAGAAGAAATACCAGTCTTATTCCGAAGAAGTAATAAGAGAGTGCAGCATAAGGCGGTTATTTTCGACAAAAGGTTATGATCATGTCTTTACTACTCTACTCACACTGCCTCAAAAGCGTACACTACAGCGCTACGTCGGTCCTAGCTTTACTTCCTCTGGAATGAGTAGCACCATGAAATAAAAGCTGATTCACGAGTCTTCCCTTCTCAGCCAGAGAGAACAAGGCTTCACTAAAAACAGATGGAGCGGCAATAAAGCCAAACTGCACACATAATCGAAAGCCCGACGTAATATTTGGGATCAAAGACAAGTCAGAAAATGGTGCGCCCCATACGAAGAACGAAACATTTCTAACCGAGTCCTATGTTTCGGGCTCCATGGAATGGACAGCTTGTACAAGACCTTATGTTCTTGCTACTTCACAAAGCAGCTCAGCGGGAGAGACTTGTATACGTGATCGAAGGACGTCATCCCTGCATCTGAGGAATGCGGTTTTGTAGTCATCCGTATTTTTACCCACTACTATTCAGCGAATGGAAAGACATTTAAGCTCATGAGAAGTGGTTCTTTTTGATCTGTAGTGCGACATCCTCAGGATGACGAGCGAGTGATTTTTTAAGCTTCGATCCTTGCCACGTTTTCGAGAATATCCGCAGCCAATTTCTGGAACTTGAGCTCACAGATAACACTGGTGTCACCAGTGGTACATTTGTGCAGAAACTGTATGAGCACCAAAAGGAAATTACTATAAAGTTGGCCACAAATCTGACAAGCAAACGTGTATCCGTCAAACGTTTAAAAAAAACATGCTACGAGCCGTGAAGGTGATTTGCCCCTAGTCATGCCACGCTGGAACAACTCCAGCAGAACTCGCGAGTCAGCTCAGTTCTTTTTGCTTTGAAAGACGCAACATCTACGATCAACTACATGAAAGTGGCGAAGAAATGCTTCAACTTTCATTATAGAACATACAAAGGAAGGGACTGCGAAATGGCCATCTTCAGGTAAGATGATGGCGTATACTTTGGCTGCAAAATGAGTTTTTCATCAAGGTGACGCAGATTCAAGATAGTTTCATTGCCATTGGTTTTGTGAACTTCACAGAGGAAACATGCAGCGCCCTACTTTTTAGAACAACATCTACAGAGGAGGCAGCCTAATTCCTACTGAGAAGCGGCGTCAGCTGCGTTTTGGCTAGGAAATTCAACAGTGATCCTATCAAGGCATTGTTTGAAAAACTGCATTTTATGTGCGGAGCTAACGACGCGCTGGAGGCAATGAGCCGATTAGAGCAGCTTTGGACCACATTGTAAAAAAAAAGCCCTGCTATCGAAATAAGTCACTGTACAAGGCGAAGACGCTGGAGAAGCGGCCGTCTTTATTCCTTTGGAAGTGGTTCAAGAACTGAGAGCTCTGCTAGCACATCTTCCAACCCTGCCTGCATTTGTTGCTTACTCAGGCTTGGTGAATGTAGGTGGCTATATTGCCAGGCTTATCAGTCATATTAGATATGACGACGAACAACACTAGAAGTGCTCTGTACATACTTCTTTCTGAGTACTGAAAAGAATAGAGAACTGCAGTACCCAAAGCCAAAGATTCTAGCAATCCTGGAAATGATTTCGACGTTTTCCCAAAAGGCGGTCAAAGATCTGCCATGATCGAAGATTCTCGAAGCCTTGCAAGTAATCGTTCAGCTAAATCTAGAAGATTCACCCGTCTTATGCTGTCCAGAAAGTGCTGACAAAAGTCGCATCAAGTGCTTAGCGCAGAAGTTTCTTCTCCTTGTCAGCTACACTAAAAAAAGACAGACCAAAACGACAAGCCTTCTGAGTTCATACACAAGCCAACGCAAAAGCATTTCTGGCTGTAACTGACATCCTTCGGAACTGTGAGTCGCACAACAATGTTATACAGGTCATTACAAGCAGTGCTTGTTATTGCTTTCACATCTCTTAAGTATGTGAAACAATCTCGGATCTTTCTGATCTGGAGTGCTTTCGCGCAGTGCTAACAGATGACACAGGTAAATTTGTATGTTTTCAAGCGGCAAGTGTTATTATTTTCTTCACATATTCCATGTACTGACAGAGACTGCGCCAGCCTTAAACAGGAAATAAATGCATCTTAACCCTGTTTTGCACTGAACTATCTTGCCTCAATTTTATTCCTGTCAGTCACAAATGATCCAGCCCTACCTGTTAATACTATGCGCCATCACTGCATGTCAACTTTAATGTTTTGAGATCCACCTACTAGTTCACTGCTTTGCGTGCCGATAGGCGTGGCAGCATAAGATGTGATTGCCAAGTCCTTGCTCAATTCTCGGAGCAGCCGTTCAGCAACTTGCGCAAAGTATCCGAACCAGCGAGCGCCAAGGCTATCTCGAGGGTTCATTTCAGCGGCTCCCCTCAGGCTGAGAGGGTTGGCTCGCAGCGCCCCCGGATAGTTGCGGCGATCGGTAGCAACTGCCCCCTCATGCCCAGGCCGTAAGAGAGAGCAAGCGCGAGTGTCGAGAGTGGCCGTGCAACATGTTTATGTAGCAGATGCTACTGCAGGCTGAAAATGGCATTTGTTCTAAAGATTGACCAATCGGCGAGGTGCCCTCTCCAGCGCTGTGGCCTTCAGGGGATAGGAGTGGACAATGATAGCTTTATGACTGCAGATAGGTGATCACTTCCCAGGTGGACAGTTAAAATATCCCATTTAAAATCAATAAAGAGAGATGGCGATGTGAAAGCTAGATCGAGAAAGCTCATTTTTTTCTGAGCTTGGGCAAGAATATGTGGCCTTTGGCCGTATTTGAACGACATACATTTGTGAGGATAAAATTTTCAATTATTTCGCCTTCAGAGGCACAGCGTTCGCTTCCACAGAAAGGGGAGTGCGATTTCAAATCTGCAACTGCCATATATGACTCTGGCAGTTCATCGATTAGGTTTTCTAGATTACAGACAGTTAATGCGTGCTGTGGAGGAAGGTACACAGAGCATATCATTGTTTTATAGCTGCCAATGCTGACGGAAACTGCCTCAAGTTTTGTTTTAGCTTTGACGTCTTGAGCAGGGACAGACCTTTGAGTGAGAATTGTGATGACTTCGGAGAGTCCATTTGCCTGCTCTCGAGTGAGTCGTTTTATATTGTTTCAGCATGTCGACGCTGTGGACCAAGGCTGGTTTCCTGAAGACATAAAGCTACAGGCAACATTGACCCTAGAATATGTGTTATGTCATTTTAATTCTTAAGTAATCCTCTATAGTTCCACGCTAGAAGAAAAATCATGTTTTTATGTGTTTGTGTGGGAGTGGAAGTGATTTAACCCATTAGGACCCAGCGTAGGTTTAAAAGTACAGTTAAATTTCTTGAGATTCCATCACCAAAGATTGAATTCTTCTCAAGTAGGTCAGGTTTTTGTCACCATGGTACCAGCCGACGCCCCTTAACTGAGAAGGCGCGTTTTCTCTCCTCAGTATGTCACCTTTCCGTGATGAAACTTTACAATGTTTGTTTCCTGCGAACTGCACCGGTAGTCGCTGCCTTATAATTTTCTTGTGGCCGCGTACATGCCAATATTATGCTAGTTTAGAAGTATAGTGCAGCACGAAAGACGAAAATAAACAATGAATGCTTTTAATGTTTTGTACCTTTAATGTTTTTTTGCGCTATGATGTATTATATGCTGCTGTATTTTCTATAGTACGCTGGGTCTTCCTGTGTGCACAACGGGCCTATCTATTCTAAGGCATAGCCTTAGTCGCTTTGGGACGTTAAACCCCATAAACCAACCTAAACCAATCATAGATCTCATGGTTCCGTGCAGTTTCTCGAGAAAAAAAAAACACTTTGTCTGCTCAGCGAGGCTTCGGGGGCTGCTGTACTTGTCTCTAGCTATTCTGGGTATTAAGATGGTGTGATTTTAATTAGTTATAATAAAGCTTTGGCTATAAGAACTGGATGTTCTGTAGAGCAGACTGGATTGCATTTCTGTTATACACTGCATTTCACACCTGCTATAGAATGTTTTTGAGTTCCTTGAAAGTCTTTGAAAGACACTTTTGAAAGCGCGTGCTGTACTGTCGTTTCCTGACGTGATTTCAACGCTTAGTGACCATTTCATCGTTTTTGCATTTTGTATTACCAGTCAAGACATTCTTGTAACGTTCCGCCAGGAGGAATTTCTTGCTACAGGAACCGTTCGCCAAAACGGGCGTAGCAAGTGCCAGTTTGGCACAACCAACTGAATAATAGCAGCCATGGGAAAAAGTCTTCTTGCTACAATAGTGCCCGCTACGTGCTTTTATTGAAGTCTAAGGACAACAGTGTAGTCACTAGGGCCTGCAACTATAACAATATTAAGCCTACATGCTTTGTAAAGGTTGCCTAGAGCACACGAAAAACAGGACTTCCGTAAGATAAAACTCCTTTCCTTTTGCAAAAACCGTATGGCATGTGTCAACCTTTCAGATCAAACTGTTAGCTGCTACTGCATTGGCATCAGGGAGAAAAAATGGGGCCGGCTGCTGACACTAAAGCTCAACTCTGCAATTGTGAACGCTTCAACAGTCTACCATATTGCTTGAGACGAGCCTGCTGACTGTTTTCCCTTTGGTAAGATTGTTACTCGTCATAACCTACGCCTTGACATGCAGCAACTAGCGGTTCGCAGACACTCTGGCTCAATCGTGTCTGATGCTTCTTTGAAAAAGAGAGAGCTTCCCGCGTAAATTAGAATAGCTGCGGTGCCAGTATAGCCAGAAGAGATTCATTAGGGCTTTTGAGAAGTGTTACATCACCCTGAGTAAAAATCACGAACACATTAGTAGAATTCACACCATCGAGCAGGAGTGGAGCCACGTAGCCACATGCGCTATGGGGAGGACCCAGCGTACTATAAAAAGCACACTTGTGTCACGTCGGAACGAATAAAGCAAGCGTGAAGAAATTTCACTACTCTGTTTTCCTTCATAAAATAGCATTAGATGCTGAAAATGAAGAAAATTCCTGCGTTAGATTTTTCTTGGTCCCTAATGGGTTAATTTTTTCTGGACCCGTTATCAGGGCTCTGTATTAATTTTCGTTCAAGAGAGCTCTTCCGTTGCTACAAAGCAGGCGGAATCGGAAGTACACGCATCATATCTCACTAGAGGTGCTATAGGATCGCAGAGAAGCCATCAGCATGTTGTTTTCAGGTCTTACCATACTGGGTGCCTACCCATGGACCAGCGCTGCCTGTATGGGGATGGCACGACAGCCTTCGCTGTCCCTGCCTAGGGCATGAATGGTCCCGGAAAATGTTGTCAGGGTGGAACCAGCGGAACAAAGACGCAGGCCAAGAAAAAAGGAGGAACACACACCACACCGCTGGACTTGGAACTGATTTATTTCCAAGAAAACCGCCACATTTAAATGTTTCCCTGCGCACGCGCACACTCTGGACGATGCGATCGAATGCATTAATATAAAAGAAAGTTATATTCTTTATCCGTGATAAAAACCGAGCGATCGCTGACACACATCTGCTTGTTTTTTTTTCTGATTAAAAACGCTTCCAGAATTTCACGCACGCGTCTTGTTCTCCCCGACCGATAATGCTCGTGCGGTGAAGCAAAGGAGAACATCATTTGCATACCTTAACATGCAAGCCTAAATTGCCTCCAGCGCCTCAACTGAACGCTGTTCGGTCCTGCCTCATACGTTCATTTACGCACCCCCCGGTTTTCCCGATGTAGGTTTTCCCACAGGACAATAGGATGCAGTACACCACCCCCACTTCTCACGAAGTGAACCTCGTCTGGTGCTTGGTTTTACAGGTCCCCTTTTTCTGCGGACCACCAGAAATATGGGCGCACACACCAGACAGTTTCCGGGGAGCCGAAAACACCATAGGGACACCGAATTTTCGTGCCACTTTATTCAGACCATGCGATGTCTTGTGGCAGTAAGGAAGCACGTTAATCTTCTTCCTCTTCTCTTGCGATGGAGTTGCAGACTTTGCCGACAGTTTCTTCATCTTATTCCCCAGTGATTCACCCACCGCAAGAAAAACCGACGGGGGAAACCCACAGTCCGACAACCACGCAACCTGCTAGGCGAGACTTTCCTGCATGACATGTCGGCAACTTTTCTTTAGAGCGTTCGAAAAACACAAATTCGCGATGCTGCGTTTCACCAGCTTTGAATGAGCCGATTCATATGGCAAAGGCGACTTTTTAGTCCTGGGCGCATATTTCCAACACACGTGCCCGTCGGGTAAAAAAGTCAATTCTAAATCAAGGAACCTAATGGTCTTGTGAGAAGGAATCTCTTTGGTAAAAACCAAGTTCTTAGAGCATGCGCTAAAAACATTTAAAAGCTGGTCTGTCACAAGAGTGAGCTGGTCAGTTTCATTTAATTTCAAAACGACTAGAAAATCGTCCACATATCTGAAAACCCTAATCACACGTGTGTCTTGAATGGAATCCTGTAGAATCGAGTTAATTTTCGCAAAAAAAATGTCACAGAGAACTGGCTCTACACACGAGCCAGTACAGATACCTCCGTTTTGCACCACGTACTTGCTGTCCTTTTGAACCATTGTCGAATTTAAATACACCTTCAACAGCTCAAGGAAAGGTTCCAGAGAGATGTCACACTTATTCTGGAAGGAAATTGTCCCGGTTCTTTCAATTAATTCGCGTAAAGCACAAAAGAGTTAATCATGCGGAACAGAGTAAAACAAGTCCGCAATGTCCAAAGAGAAGGCTGCATTGGCACCGGGAAAACCGGAACAGAGGCACTCCACCAGGCTCATTGAGCTGCTCACCCGAAATGGATCCGTCGGCACCAGACCCTCGAAGGAAACCCTGAGGTAGATGGAGACCACTTTTTGCCAAGAGCCTTCTTCTGTAACGATGGCCCTAAACGGTTAACCAGGATTATGAGTTTTAGGGTTGAGGAACACCCGCAGGACGTCTTGATCACTTTTTCGAACTGGTTCTTCCAGGCGACGAAAATTCAGCCGATTTAACAGCCCCAATGCCAGTGCCTTAGTCTTTCGTGGTTTTAAGTCTGAATTCCTGAAGTTCTCGATAGCCTCGGTGGCGTTTGTCTTAAAAAGGGAAGAAGGCAACACCACGAACCCACCTTCCTTATCTGCTTGCAGAAGGCTGAGGCCCTCCTGCTGGAATTGATTGACCAATGGGCGAAGATCCTTGCTTCTTTTATGTCGGCTAGGCCAAGTCCGTACAAGACAACCGACTCCTTCCGAGACGCAGTGACTCTTCTCCTCCGGTGGCGCATTTCCAGCAATACTGTTCACAGCAGCCACAAGTTCATGCTTTCGAACTTGCGGCTTCAGGGCGTACTTAGGACCAAGCATCAGTAAGTTGTCGAACTCAGATGGAAGGCAGGCTCCTTCTAGGTACGCCACAGCGGTCCTTGTTTCAGTCTGTCTCTTTTTCTTGAGCAAATGTCGCCTCAGGTCGTTCCAGTAGGTCTCCGTAAGGAGAGACGCTAGGCGAAGATGTTCACGAAGCCTGCTAGAAGCCGCTTGGGACTCCCGATGTGAAAGCAGGCATGCCGCAGCCAATCCCGCAGGTGTCTGACCTGCCGACATAGCTCCGACTTGAGTATTCTGCAGACACGCTTCCAGTGGCCTGAAGAAGGTGGTAGAGGGCCGAAAAGCTGGCACACTTCCCATGGCGGAAATCCGCTTTTTAGACAAAGCGATAAAATTCTTGCCTTACATGTAGTCAGAGCAAGGTCGCTGACGCAAGAAGATAAACGATCCGAAGATGCTTGGACACGATGAAAAGGGCACAGAGTAGAAGAATAATAGTTCAGGAGCGTAAATTGCTGGGCTAGTTGGTTCATAATGTTGTCAGGGTGGCACCAGCGGAACACCGACTTCACACGAAGTGAACCTCGTCTGGTGCTTCGTTTTACAGTTCCCCTTTTTCTGCGGACCACCAGAAATATGGGCGCACAAACCAGACAGTTTCCGGGAGCAGAAAAAAAGAAGGACGGATCCCTTCCGGGTGAAGAGCTCAATGAGCCCGGTGCCAATGCAGCCTTCTCTTTGGACATTGTGGACTTGTTTTACTCTGTTCCGCATGATGAACTCTTTTGCGCTGTACGCGAATTAATTGAAAGAACCGGGACAATTTGAGTCCAGAATAAGTGTGGCATCTCTCTGGAATCTTTCCTTGAGCTGTTTAAGGTGTATTTAAATTCGACAATTGTTCGATATGATAGCAAGTACATGGTGGAAAACCGAGGTATCTGCGTTGGCTCGTGTGCAGCGCCAGTTCTCTGTGACATTTTTTTAGCGAAAATTGACTCGATTCTACAGGATTCCATTCAAGACATACTTGTTATTAGGGATTTCAGATATGTGGACTGTTTTCTAGTTATTTTGAAATTAAATCAAACTGACCAGCTCACTCTTTGGGCAGACCAGCTTTTAAATGCTTTTAGCGCAGGCCCTAAGAACTTGGTTTTACCAAAGAGATTCCTTCTGGCAAGAAAATTAGGTTCCTTGATTTAGAATTGACTTTTTTACCCGACATGCACGTCTGTTGAAAATATGCGCCCAGGACTAAAAAGTCGCTTTTGCCATATGAATCGGCTCATTCAAAGCTGGTGAAACGCAGCACCGCGAATTTGTGTTTTTCGAACGCTCTCAAGAAAAGTTGCCCACATGTCATGCAGCAAACTCTGGCCGAGCAGGATGCGCGGTTG
This sequence comes from Amblyomma mixtum, assembly GCF_055824585.1. Lineage (NCBI taxonomy): Eukaryota > Metazoa > Arthropoda > Arachnida > Ixodida > Ixodidae > Amblyomma > Amblyomma mixtum. The sequence continues at coordinate 418,129,460 of NC_143014.1, read as the reverse complement.
TCGGGTTCTGGGTTTCCCCCGTCGGTTTTGCTTGCGGTGGGTGAATCACTGGGGAATAAGATGAAGAAACTGTCGGCAAAGTCAGCAACTCCATTGCAAGAGAACAGGAAGAAGATTGAAGTGCTTCCTTACTGCCACAAGAGATCCCATGGTCTGAAAAAAGTGGCACGAAAATTCGGTGTCACTATGGTGTTTTCTGCACCCCGGAAACTGTCTCGTTTGTGCGCCCATATTTCTGGTGGTCAGCAGAAAAAGGGGACCTGTAAAACCAAGCACCAGACGAGGTTCACTTCGTGTGAGGTGGGGGTGGTGTACTGCATCCCATTGTCCTGTGGGAAAACCTACATCGGGCAAACAGGGGGGTGCATAAATGAACGTCTGAGGCAGCATCGAACAACGCTCAACTCAGGCACTGGAAGCAATTAAGGCTTGCATGTTAACGTATGCAAAGGATGTTCTCCTTTGCTTCACCGCGCGAGCATTATCGGTTGGGGGAGAAGAAGACGTGAGCGTGAAATTCTGGAAGCGTTTTTCAGCAGAAAAAGCAAGCACGTGTGTCAGCGATCCCTCGCTTTTTATCACCGGTAAAGAATATAACTTTATTTTACCTTAATGCAGTTTATCCCATCGTCCAGAGTGTCTGCTTGTGCAGAGAAACATTTAAATGTGGCGGTTTTGTTGGCAATAAATCAGTTGCAAGTCCAGCGGTGTGGTATGTGTTCCTCCTTTGTTCTTGTCCTGCGTCTGTGTTCCGCTGGCTCCAGCCTGACAACATTATGAACCAACTAGCCCAGCAATATACGCTCCAGTCCTGCAAAAGACTCACTGCAAATCGTCATAGCAGTTACCGCTGTGCTGTGTGGAGCAGCGTCCCTGCGCACTACATCAGCGAAGTTTGTTTCTGCACGGAAGTTGAAAGTATTATTTGCATGGAAGAGTCGTCGCGCTTCCTTAAAAGAGATATTTTGTTTTCTCTTCACGGTTATTATTTCTTTCTCGTTTTTTCAAGAAGGACGTGACATTGAATAGGTGCGGTGATCACCTTTAGAGTTTAAGCATCGAAGTGCTGCTCCTTCACAGTTTTCGGAAACATGCTCTTTTGAGGGAAGTTGTAGCGCTACCTCACTTGCCAGCGTGTAGAGGACAATGCAGTGAGAGGCCTCAGTGAACGTCCATGGCTGCCTCGCGGAGCTGACGCGTCGTTCAGCTCACCGCCGCTTTCTTCACCAAGCGTCATGGGCTTTCCTCAATAAATGTGGACCACTCTTCCACAACTGGTGACCGCGGACTTCCGCACATTCGAGGCAAGCAACCACGCCAGGTTCATACATAGCCATTCCTTCGCTACCTGCGGCGTCATGGCCACGTCACACTCGGCCCCATTCGGCCAAGGCGAGTCCGTTCTAACGCCTTGCACTCAGACTGATTTCCATGAGCTGCACGGCTTAGCCCCTTTTTACATCAATGACCCACCCCTCTGGTTCGCGATGCTTCAGTCCCATTTTTACATTCATGGCGTCTCAAGCCACGCCATCCGCTTCTACTACGCCAAGCAGCGTCTTCCGTATGGCCTGTTCCAGCAGCTCACTTTGCCACCTCTTGGGCCCACCCTATACGATGACCTTCAGGTGGCCGTCATCCGGCACTACAGTTTCGCGCTCGTCCGACAGCCGCATTTTGAGCGTGCCGCGGTGGTGCAAGGGGAGCCATTGCTGTCTCGTGAACAGTCCTTCTGCATCCCGACGCAATCTGTTCGTACTACCACCGACGACCCATTGCCATGTGCGTCTCAGGAGCTGGTGTCGCCGGATTCGCACCAAGCTCCTGACCCCTCACCACACCTTTGTGCCTCAATCCCTGAGGTTCTCCCATCCATCGATGAGACGTCTAAGGACTCCTGTATCCCAGCGTCTCCTCCCTTCAAACGTAACTGCGATATGGACTCCTTTCCACCAGAAAGGGTTCGCACTGCGCCCTCCTTGGCAGATCCAAACGCTAGTTCCGCCATGCAACTGTCTCCACAGCAACGCCAAACACCCGAATGAGGTGTTCTATCATCTGCATCCGACACCACGGGACATCACGGCCTACGCCTGCCACCTGTCTCGCCACGGCTTTTGCATATGATGCCGGACCATAGCCCTCACTTTTTACGACCACCACATACAAAGGGCACCAATAATTCGCTGCCACGCGCATATCGTGCACGTTTCTGTTCCTCAAGGGCCTCCGCTGATCTAGCGCTTCCAACCCTTCAGCCATGGCGGCGTCGCTACGACCAACACAGAGTGCATGCAGACCTGCTAGACCTGCACGAGCCTCACCAGCTTTTGTCCGGAAGACTCTGTCACAAACGTTAGGGTCTGTGCATGCCAAGTACCCTGAAAGAACACAATCCACATCAGCTACTGCCAACCCCGCTCTGCCTTTCATCATCCGACATATGTGTGGCCGACTATGGGCCTGCTCCCACAACGACTTCTGCTTTGCCGCTTCCCAGCGCAGCGGTACGTACTGGCCCTCTACATTTCACTCAAGCGCGACCTCCTGAACTTAGATTTTGATTTTTCCTGATTAGCCATCGGACTACCACCTGAACGCGGACTTACTGTACTTACGTGTAAATAGTTAGTACATAGTGTCCCCATCACTCTAATTCACCCCCCCCCCTCCAAATTTGTTTCATCTCTTGAGCTTTGTTTTTTATTGACCAAAGGTCTAGGAGGGGGGGCTCTGTAGCGCCACCTGACGTGCCAGCGTGTAGAGGACGATGAAGTGAGAGGCCTCACTGAACGTCCATGGCTGCCTCGCAGAGCTGACGCGTCGTTCAGCTCACCGCGGCTTTCTTCACCAAGCGTCATGGGCTTTCCTCAATAAATGTGGACCACTCTTCCACAAAATTTTGCAGCCACGGCAACTTTGTGACCCCTGAGCATACCTTTGGCAGTTGAGACAGCTTCATGAATTTGGGAAATACTGTCGGACGTTATTTTCATGTACTCTCAGATTATGAATGGCAGTTCGCCAATGTCTCTCAAGCGAAAAGAATAAAACAGCTGTATCTTACCTGTACTCAGCTATGCGGCAGAAATATGAAGGCTAACAAAAGGGGTTCAGTCTAGTTCAACTACAACACAGCGAGCTATGGCAAGAAAATAATGTGTGTAACGTTAAGAGAGAGAAAAGGGGCAGAGTAGTTGAGGGAACAAACGCGGCGTAATAACATCCTAGTCGAAATCGAGAGGAAGAAATGGGCTTGGGCACTGCATGTAATGGATCTTGAAGTCCAGTGCTAAACAGACAAACGGGCACTGAAGACGAAACAGCGTCCGTCTTGTCTTCGCTTTCGTTTGTCCTTTGTTTGTCTAGCACTACGCTTCAAGATGAACTACTTCCAACTCGCCCAATAAAGCGTGCATGTAATGCGAAGGCAAGATAACCGCTGGATAGCGGAGTGAACACTAAGAAAAGGCAAGCATAGCAGGGGGCAGCAGAAAGTTAGGTGTACGGATGAGATTAAAACGTCTGCGGGGATACTACGGTGGCCGCAGCGGGTAAAGTACAGTGTTAATTGCAGCGACATCGGCAGGACCTCTGCCCTGCACTTAGCGTTGTCAGGCTGGCGATGATGATGGTGATAACTCTGCTTCTAGGACTCCAAAAGTGTGCTCGAGCCGGAAGTTAGTACTAGATGCTTTCTAGGTATCTCTTTGTCATTTTTATTTTAATGCGATGCACATTTATGACATTCTGGAAACTGCAACCCCCAAGCATCTCTTCCTCAATCAGGGGAATGAAGGCTGTTTCAGAAGTTACACCATATGCGGTGTTTAGGAATCTGTGTGCGGTGACGGAGACGGAGATGTTCCGAATGGACTATAGGTTAGAATATGGAGTATTGCAGAGTGTCCGAATTCTAATAATAGGTCACCACTGGGCATCTTCCACAGTCTGGAACTTGGACCCAAGGCAGCAGCAATTATACATTGCGATGTTAAGAATGGGGATATAGCTCGTGCAGTTATTTCTGCCTCTTCCAAATGAAGGACATGGTACTTTGGAAATGTTTTAATTTTTCTGAAGCTCTGAGCAGTGATGGGCCCGCACCATCATCGGAGCATGATTATTTTGTGTGGGAGGAGCAGTGATTTAATATATGTTTTGTTCAGCCACGGTGCCAGTCAGCCGCAATGGTGTCCAACTAGGGGACTGGTCGGAAACTTGAAAGCTAACTCTACCCACCGCAGCTGTACACCCCAACTATAACCAATGTGTTGTAACTCAGTGTAGCTCGCCACATAAGGTTAACCCTAGCCGCATATGCAAAGCGGAAAAAACAGAAGGGATGACAAGGGAGGAAAGTTGTCAGTAAGAGGATAGGAAAGTGAAAGGTGGAGGGGAGGACAGGAAAACGCAACTGCCGATTTCCTCCGGCCGGTTCAAGCTGGAGGGGCCGTCTACAGGAAGCGGGGGCTAAAGTGGTGTGTTGTCTCTACTGAAGGGCCTTAAAAAGCCAAACACTCGGCATCGGCTCCGCCACCAGAATCTCCAGGTATCGCAACTCACCATTATCTGCAAGTTGCATAAGGTCGTGCGGGATAAAGCACACATTAAAGAAAGCTTCACACCAACTCATTCCTATCCCTTCAGTTTTTCCACCTGTACCACTCCACGCTCTTCCCTCCATACTGTACCAGAGCCAGATCCCCTAAAATGTCACTACATCTGGGTATTGAAGTGCAAATGAGTGCGAAATGCAGCGATGCTGGCCGATATGCTGACAAAACGACGAATTCCGGTGATGGCCGGTTGTCCAAACTGGTGGCGCAGATTGATGTAGTCGAGGGTTTGACGGCATACCGTCTGGTCAGGAATCATAGTGATGAGGATTGCTGGTCACTGGCCAAAGTCAATAAAGATGGAAAGACGTTTCGGGAGCGCTACGGCTCCCTTGTTCACTATGAAGCAATCGGCGCACGGATCCGTCCTTTTGTAGCACTCAGTTGCGTTTTTAATGATTTAGCATAGATAGGATGTACAGTCCCGTCATTCCTGTTTAGTTTGTTAGACGATGTCTGTATGATAAGCGACTCAAGATTCTGCCGTGCTGATGTGTTCTTTTCTGTTGTCAATATCTTTACTTGATCCCAGTTAATCTCGTGGCCGGATTCTTGCACATGCTCGGCGATGGGGTTAGATGTTACTTTCTGGTTTCGGACGTCGTTCTGGTGCTCTCTCAGGCGTCTCCTGAAGTCCTTTGTCTCACCAATACATATTGATGAGCAATCGGCGCCGTCAATTTCATACACTACGCCTGGAAACCTTTCACGAGGGAGCCTGTCCTTCACATTCACCAGTTCTGTTCGTACCTTGCCAGAGGGGACGTGCGCGATGTTGACACCATGCTTGGGGAAAATACGTGCAAGCGCTTCGCTGATTCCCGCTACGTATGGGACAGCAGCTCGTTTTTCTTTTGGTTTTTCTGTGCAATCGATTTCTGTGCTCTCGATAAACAGGAATGACGGTACTCTACATCCTATCCATGCTAAATGATTAAAAACGCTACTGAGTGCTACAAAAGGACGGATCCGTGCGCCCATTGCTTCATAGTGAACAAGGGAGCCGTAGCGCTCCCGAAACGTCTTTCCATCTTTATTGACTTTGGCCAGTGACCAGCAATCCTCATCACCATGATTCATGACCAGACGGTATGCCGTCAAACCCTAGACTACATAAATCTGCGCCATCAGTTTGTACAACCGGCCATCACCGGAATTCGCCGTTTTGTAAGCATCTCGGCCAGCCTCGCTGCATTTCGCACGCATTTGCACTTCAACCTTAATTGCAAGTTTTCTAAAGTTATCCCGAAATCATTACATCTGGGTATGCCCACACCTATTCACTGACCCACCACAACCTCCTGAGCAAGGCTGGAGAAGAAGGGCAGAGGGCTCTTGGACCTAATAGCCCTTTAGAAAAGTTTGCAACTTTTGTTTTAAATAAAGTTTATTCTCTCTCTTTCTGTTCAGAACAAGGCTGCCATTCAATATTCAATTAAAACTGGCGTATTCTATGGCAATGGTGGTGACCAACAACATGACGAGATTGGTCCAATAGAGAGCGGACCTGTCTCTACACAATATTTTTCTTTAAATACCTGGACAGTTCTATTTGTGCTTTCGTTGGCATCGTGCTTTAGGTTGTAGTGCCGGAGCCCCCATTTCGCTGGCTGGCCTCTCTGGAAGCCAGCGCTGCGCGCCCGCCGACGCTCAAAGCAGGCCGAGACTCTCTCGGACATGTCGCGGCGTGCAGCGTGAATCATCCCGCCTCGTCGGCGCCGACGCGAACCCTTCCTCCTTCCCTCCTCACCGTCGGTGCGAACTCCTCCGACGCTTCGTCGGCCGTCCCCTCTTGACCATTGGTCTAATTTGAACGGTGGCCAGTGCCGTGACCTGATTGGTGGATTTGAACTGCTGGCTGCCCCAACGGTCACGGGCGGCTATAAAAACGGAGCCGCGCTGAGCCCGCGCAGCAGACGGGCAGCAGAAGAGCCTTCACGCCGGAGCTACGCTCGCCGCCGGTGCCGCCCTTCTTCTTTGTGCTAGCCCGTGGTGCTCTTGACCCTTGTATCATGTAAAAGCCCTTGTACATATTGTACATAAAAGTCATTTGACTCACCGTCGCCTCGACCGTTTCCTGGCTCGGACACCCAGTCCCAACAAGGTGCATTGCAGTCAAACTGTTTTGCAGCTGTACGCCACAACAGCACACGACGAAAAAGTGCCACTTTACACAAGCAACAAAATCAAACATGCAGCCTTCAAGCAAAGGACTAGGCACGAGCGAATAGTGAATTTTTAGTTCGAAGCGAAGCGAATATTTTCGAATTAAAGCGGATAGCCTGCGACTCAAAATATAGTCGCAAAAAAAGGAGACAGTTTATTAAAGCACAATAGCCTGTACCGAAAGACGTGCTTTGGAGGATTCACTAAAGCAAAAGAAATAAAAAATAGATAAAATAAATGCTTTCAAACTGGCATTAGGCAATGTTCCAACAGCACCAAGCGAAAATGCACTAAGCATCATAGTCTCTCAAACAGCAGCAAGCCAAATGCATTAAGCATCATAGTCTCAAGTTCTTATCATGCGATCCTTCACATACTAATGATTGTAAATTTAAAAGTTGCTAACAATTTTTTCGGACAAATCGCATCTGACGCTGTAGTTTCTCCACCTACAACGCGTGGCTTACTGTCATGTGACCACACGCGTGATCGCACGTTCGTACTAAAGGCTATCACCCAAGTCATCTCTTACGCGAAAGTCTTAAGTTATCAGTAGAGGCCGGATTTTTAGGCACTAAACAGCATGTTTTAGGCGCCATAAATAAGCGGCTAAAACTGCATTTTAGGCACCTAACGAAGAAAAATAGGCCCTATAAACTTTATCAAAAGTGCACACAGTTCCGAACTTCAGCGCGCAATATCTGCCGTAAAATAAAACAAAAACACTGCAGGAATGATTTGGGACCTTAAGCAAGGTGCGAACATTAGAACCTGTTTTTTTAACGCTGTCGCGCAACTTTTCGTACAGTACATATGCTTCAGCGGAGCAAAAGGGACGGTTACCAACCCTTTTAAAACACTTTGGTATACCTCGAAACAAACAATTCGCTTGTCGAGTACAAAAGTAGAAACAATACGCACCTTAACAGGAGGCCATGTATTTAGAAATTGATAGAAACATTGTCAATTCAAAGCGTCTGACAAATGAGTTCAGTCTTCGCTCACAAACGAATTGAACTTATTTATTGCAGGCATACACGATGCTTCAACATTAATAAATAAGTTGTCATTTGTGTAAACAGTGTTTTATAGTTTGTGGCTTCTTGTGTCTGGAGCCACGCGATTATCAAATGGTGCTTGCCATTAGAAGGGTCTGGAAACCATAAATACGAGATGCTAGAAAATGTTACAAACAGTACTGCTTGATGCGGAATATGCCGAAAAGAATCATAGTTCTGCACGGGCCTACGTACATCCAAGAGGATCCATAGTAAAATAAACATCATATATCCAGAAATCACAGTTAAAGCTATGGAAACAGTAGCAGGCAAGCACCATCTGGGGCACAAAGAAAGAAAATAAGACGGGTTAGCCAGGTGGAAATTTTGATCAGTTAAACTGTTTCATGGAACATTTTACAGTTGGTTTGAATTGGAACCAACTGGGAATTATTTGGAGGAACCTATAACTTACTCCGTATACTTTCCGAAATGTGGTTCCATCTGGCCAACTACCACTTTAACAGCCAAATCATCAACAAGCTGCCACGATTAAATGGCAGAAAATAGGAAAACGTTTGCTTCGATATTTTCGGCTGACGTGGTTGGTATTGTGTACACAGCCGGCGTAGGTGTAGTGTTCACCACAGCCAACTGACGAGATCATCTAATGTTGCCATGTGTGTGTTCTACTCAAAACCGAAATGGATTCGAAAGCAAACAGAATCTGAAAGCAAAACCACAGCGTATTTCAGGCCCCTTTTCTGTAAAATAGGGTATTTTTAGGCACCGACTTCGGAAATAGTCATATATAGGCACTCACACCCAAAATAGGCATTTATGGGCACTATAAAAAGAGTATTAAACATATTGTCAACACCTAATTCGTTTTCATAATAAAATGGTGCTCATACGAAGCGTTTAAAAAAATAGCCATTTGCCTAAAATCTGGTCTCTAGTTATCAGCCATGGCACCGCAGGTGCGCTAGAAGTGGCACGCACTACGCCGCCGTATACCAATCAGAGAACGCAGTATCCGCGATTTCTGGAATGGGTCTTTGCACAGACAATCCTCGCAGCGTTGTGCTCCTCCGAACCGAAGCGCGAGAAGGTGCAAGCACGCCCACTTGCAATGCCAGACACGCCACTGCGCAAAGCCAAGTGGTTTCGTCTGAGGCGAGTACTAATCTAGATTCAATTGTCAAAGCTTGCAAACAATGGGGTAGTGCCTGCTTCAAAGTTGGTTTTCAGTAACACCGCAACTTCGAAGGCCAATGCTGACAGAGCGCTCGCCTCGGACACGTTGGTACATAGTTCTAAATTCCTGCCTTGTTTGTCATTTTCTTCATGGCTTTCCATGCGGCACAGTTCCTGCCGTGTTGTATTCCCTTTCGCATCTGCGCTCTGTCCCATCATATGCGCTGGTCAAGGAGGGAATATGTAGACGCGGTCGCCACGCCGTGCACATGTGCACAACGCTGTCCGACACCCAGTGCAGCGCGATCGTGCAGAAGTATGAAACCGTACATGAAACCATCGATTCATTCATCTGGCAGTTTATATTCCGTATTTCACCAACTTCAAAATGCTCCGAAAAATTGCAGGTTTTCTAATACCGCTATTTGATTCAAGCTCAAATCAAATACCGCATTATTCGCTTCGATATTTGAAACGTTAGAATATTCGCAGAGGACCAGACAAAGACGAATTCAAGCTTCTTTGAAATATTAAAACCCATGCACAAGCCCTTTAGTTCCAGAACAAGGTACTCACCTCTCAGCACAAAAAATTCGCAGCATCAGCTCTGACCTCCGCTCCCGAATTCCGGCATCTCCTTTACCCGTGGTGCAGTAAAGAATGGCGATCACGCAAGCTTTAGGTTTCCTTCACCTGTCTACGTTGTCGCGTGCCTCACTTAAACTTCTGCCTTTATAGATCTGGTCTGCCGGTCTCCCCATTGTGCCGTTGTGCGAAGAACCCGAAACGAGAGGTCATTTCTTGTTGACCTGCCGCCGTTTCTCCCCTTTACGAAGCCGTCTGATGGAGTATCAGTTACGACAGCTAGGTCTAAGTCTGTCAGCTGGGGTTGTTCTGTCTCTTGGGGCTTGCTCCCTAGGGCACAGTAACTGGAATGTGCTCTCCGCCATTGAAAACTTCCTTACAGACACTAAACGGCTGCCGTCTTAAGCTCTGCTCTTTCTCATGATGAATATTTCTCTGCAACAAAAGCTTTCCGAAACATGGAATATTTAGCCCCGTTCTCTATTTCAGTCACCGATCGCACAGTATTTGTGTAGCTTATTTCAATTATACATCTGAATTTCTTTCATTTATTTCCTTATTATGATTATTATGATTATTACTTTTTCTTTTTTTCTTTTTTCTCATCATTTATGTAGTTGTTTAACATTCTGAGCACCTATCAGTTGCCGCCTGTGTCTTGGCCAATCCCCCGCAGTGGGTACGCGCCATTATTTAGAGGACAACAACAACGTGTGTCGCATGGGCTCCCGCCTCGAAGTCACTTTTCGGCTTAAAGAGCCAGCCCGCGGGCTCGAATGTTTTGGAAGACATCCGGGCCAAGGCTCTGTGCCTGATGAAACCTGAATATGCCAACCTAAGGACACCTAGATCAATTGCCGGCCAACTGCCGGCCTAGCCATCGAGCTAGGCTTAGCTTGCCACCTCTCAACCGGGAACTGAGCGCCCAGGGAGCCGCAGTGATGGACTACACCGTGGAAGGCAAGAAAATATCACCGTCAGAGTTCGCGGATTGAAAATGAGAAACCGTTCTTCGGTACCACGACCGACTACGAGGCATGAAGACCCCATCGACCGACCGCTAGCCTGCGCAGTGGCATGCCCAAGGCAAGTCTTACTCGACTTTTCCAGCTCGAAAGAACGGGAAAAATCTACTCGTCCTCCGCAAGATCGCCCTTCTCCCACGCTTAACGACCGACGGTTACAAAATCGTCTACCGACCGCAAAGTTTGAATCTCAAGGATTTTGCGCCTGAACTACTACTCTTCTGTGCCTGCGAAGTGGCCAGGCTACAATATGAGACGGTGTTAAATGAAGACATAATCCGAGTCAATTTGGCCAACAACACCCCCGCCCCCCCCCCCCCCCCCCTCAAATGCACGACCGAACATCAATGGGCGACTGCATACGCGAAGATCGTAAAATTCATTCTGCAAAGTCATACTTACAACATGACTTCAGACGTGGCAGCGCCCGAATACTCCGTAAAAAGGTGTCGTTTACAACGCCTACGCGGGAGACTCGCCCGAAGTGGTCCGCCAAGGGTTCGGGTTCTGGATGATCGAAGGATCGGACAATACAGAACGATTCAGATCATGTTTTTCTGAAAGAAGCTATCCGCGTCCACCCCTCCAGGGAGCAACACGAAGTTTCTTTCAACTGCAGGCAGTAGTAACCGGGCCGATGTCTGCTACAAACCAAAAACACACCCTTGACACCGCTGCGGAGAAAGTCACTCACCCCCGCCTGAGGGAGAACGGCCAACCTGCCAACCCGTCTGCATCGTCTGGAACGGGAGCCACAACAAGGAAGCCGCAACTGCAAATTCCGGCTGATTAACAAGAACAAACAAGGAACGCCCTCTGGCAACCAGATACCCAAGCAAGAGGACAACCACCCCCCACCAAACGGACACCAGTCAAGGCCCAGGAAGAGGAAACAGGGTGCTACCGGAAGAGGAGACTGCCAGAGCCGGAACAACTCCAACTCCTTCCTGCCACTGGGGAGCCCTGCAGGGAAGGAGAAGAGAAGCTCGAGCCGCGGACGCAGTGACAGCAACACCAACAAAAAGGTGAGCTGGCCGGCAGAGGCCTCCCAATGTATTGATGTTCGAGAGAAGGAATTTAAAATCATATTGCAATCCCGAGACTGAGAAATTTTCACCATTAAAAAAAAGTTGGCTTAAATTAAATGCCTCCTACAAGCACCTCAGGCAAAGACAGACACTGCGGCTAGAACGCCACCCACCGCGTCCGAGGCTTCGACCAATGACGCGAGGGAAGCAGGCGCCCTAATAGCAACTAAGACACCGCTTCCTACAAAGGAAGGCGAGGAATCCAAAAAGAAAGGCCCAGGCGTCGGGTGTTGACACCCCGCAGCCATTCAAAGCACCTACAAAACTCAGAGAAGACATCAATGCTCTGTCAGAGAGAACTGCCGCTATATCAATAGAAGAAGAAACTTTGCAAGGCTTCATTACCGCCAAATTAGCAGAGATGGCCGTTCGCTGTACAAAACTAGAGGGACAAGTATCCCAAATAGCCACCTGCATGCAGCAAATAATGGATAGACTAACTATCGAGGTCCGCCTACTCCGTCACGACGCCACAACCATCTGCTACCCAACATTACTCCACGCCAAAAATTTGAAATTTGGCAATGGAACTGCAAAGGCTTCCGCCGAAAGTGGGCTTAATTCCAGCTGCATGTCCAACAAACACCACCTGCTACAAACCCAGAGTTCAATGCATTGCAAGCAGCTACCGCCAGGCCTACACTGCCAGGCTATAAAGCATATCTTCCACCCCATTGTGACACTAGTAACGCAGCCCGCTCCTTCACAGCCTCGCTCGGGCATAGAAACATCACCGCGATTCAGCATTTTACAAACTAATCGGAAGATTACGCCGTACTTGAGACAGTACTAATGCAAAAAAGAGACATAAAATTCTACCCTTAATGTATACGACCCGACCAGAAACAAAAGCAGTCGACTCCCACAGTTGTTGATAAAATAAATAAAGGTGGCTGCCAGAGGTGAACTAATAATTGTGGGACACTTAACTCTAAAGACCCAGCATTAGGTTATAACAAAGCAACTCCGGAAGGGAGCCTGCTCTGGCAAACCATACAATCATTAGGGCACGCATGGGTAACAGTGTGAGTGTAGACACATCTCCAGACTTATCCCTCTCTAATAACCTCAAGGACGCAAATTGAGTCAACACCGGGCAAAATCTTGGTAGTGAGCACCTCATCCTTAGCATCACGATCCCCACGATAATACTCACAAACAAATCTAAAGAAATACGAACCACGGATTGGGACAAGTTCAGGGAACTTTGCAACAAGACAGCTCCTGAGATCATTAACCTTAGCGACCAGGTTAGCGGTTACCTCCCTGAATGAGGATGTCAGCTCCACTAGCGCAGTGGTGCCAGTTGAGAAAGCAGAGCAGATTGCTGACCCAAAGCTTTTACACCTATAGGAACCACAAAAAGGCCTCCAACAACGCTGGAAGAATGAAAAACACAACAAGCGACTCCGCAAAATGATCACGGAAATCGAGTGGTAAATCGAAGAGAATACACTTACACTCTAAACACAACAACGGACCCAAATATGTGAAAGCATTAACGTACAGCTCGAAAGAAAGAAGACATGGAATCTTCGAAGCACCTTCTTGAACCAGAAAAAACAAGTCCCGTACAACACAGTCAGCTGTATAGGCCCATACATAAATATGAGGGTACAATTATAGGCCTAATCAAAGAGCTAGTAGAATGCTATTTAAACACGGATGAGGGTGCTATACAACCAGGCTACCGGACGACTCCTAATTCAAGTTTAGACGCAGACGTCACAGACGCAGAGGTCTAGTACACAAATTGAAAAACAGCAGACGCCTGCGGCAGGACCAGATAAAGTAACAAATATGATTCTCAGGAAATTAGACGCAATGTCGATCGCGGTGGTTAGGGACCTTATGAACATATACTGGCATGCAGGCAACATACCACGAGAGTGGAAACATGGGAAAATCACTTTTATTCCTAAAGCGGGCAAGAAACTCAGCACTGAGAATCTGCACCCCTTTTCATTAACACCATGCCTAGGCAAACTAATGAAGCATGCCATCCTCAACAGGTTCCATAACTATGCGGTTGACATGAGCCTCCTACCAGAAACAATGTTAGGACTCAGGGCCCAACTGTGTGACCAGGACATACTCTTGCAGCTTAACAAGGACATGATCGAAGCTGACGAGGAAACAGCAACAAAAGCAATATTAGGCTTAGACCTTATTAAAGCTTTCGACAACGTCACCAACAAAGCCATTTTAACAACCCTGTCAGAAATCAACCCCGGAGAAAGGACGTACAACAACACCCGATCCTTCCTCACTAACAGAACATCAGCGGTAATGGTCGGAACAGTAGAGTCTGCCCTAATCACAATAGCAACCATAAGGCTCCATCTTGTCCGCCTTCCTTTTTAACCTCTCCCTCATCAAAATTGCCGCCAAATTGGCACAAATACGCGGCCTACATCACGTCCTATGCAGATGGCATGACTCTTTGGGTAACCAAAGGATGCCAAGGTTGCATACAAGAGACACTGTAAGAAGCAGTGGACATCATTGAGGCATGCGCATGGGAATCCGGCCTCACTTCTTCAGAGCAAAAATCTCAATTATTTGTAATAAGACCATTGAAGAGGCAGGAGAACTACAGCTTCAACCCCTCCCCCCCCCTCCCGCAAATAAACGTCTATGCCAATGCACGATCCGTCAAAGAGGTACAAACCATGAGAATACTGGGGCTGTATTTACAGACTAATGGAAAGAATAATGACGCACTCACCAAGCTAGAAAGCATGGTAGAAGCGACTGCACGATTAATCCGTCGCATAGCTAATCGAAGACAGGGGTGAGGGAAAGATTGTTATGCCGACTAGTGCAGGCCTTTGCGCTAAGCAGGATACTCTATGCCACCCCTTATCTCAAATTCGCGAAAGCAGAAAATAATTAATGGGATAACACGATACGGCAAGCCTACAAAGCCGCCTTACGACTCCCGCTGAATGCCTCAGCAGGAAGGCTTACGAAGCTAGAAATACGCAACAACTACAATGAACTGAAAGAAGCCAATTTAATGGCTCAAATGTCGACATTAGCCCATTCTAGAACTGGCTGGAGAACACTAACCAGGCTTCCAATTAACTTTCAACCTATGGATCAAGACGCTAGAATAGACTTGCCCCGCGACTATAGGGCAGCCCCACTAATCAAAGCACTTCCCAAAAACATGCACCCCTTACACCATGAGGGTAGAAGACAAGCACGAGCCAAAGCCTTACATAATAAATACAGACAGTGCGTTAGAACAATTTGTGTAGAGGCGGCAAAATATAAAATACGAATGCCTATGCAATTGTGGCTGTGAACGAGAATGGTAACCACATCGTCTCGGCATCAATCAAAACGATATCCTCTGAAATGGCAGAAGCGGCAGCCATAGCCCTCGCCCTAGTGCATACCCAAGACAGCATCATTCTCAGCGGCTCCAAAATGGCTAGCAATAACTTCCGAAAAGGGCGAATTACAAACACCTCCCTAATATATCCGTAACGCCACCAAATCCTCACGAAGTCCAACGCGGTGGCCCAGTGGTTATGGCGCTCGGCTGCTGACCCGAAAGACGCGGGTACGACCCGGCCGCGGCGGTCGAATTTCGATCGAGGCGAAATCCTAGAAGCCCGTGTACTGTGCGATGTCAGCGCACGTTAAATAACTCCAGGTGGTCGAAATTTCCGGAGTTCTTCACTACGGAGTCCCCCATAGCCTATGTCGCATTCGGACTTTAAACCCCCATAAACTATAAACTATAAATTCTCACCAAATTACTCCGAACTGATATCGGTCCTAACCCATTCAGGGAATCCGGGAAACGAGGCGGCAGACAATAAAGCCTTAGATTTCGTCAACGGGGCAGTGGATGAGTCTGGCTCCCTGAATTTCAAAAAGAACCCTCTGATCGCATATCATGTTCTCACCAATAATTTTAAACTAGAAAGGGGAACTTTCCCCCCTCCGCACAAAAGCCTGGCTAAAGAACACGAGGTTACGCGGCAGCATCTACAGAGGATATCGATACGCACTCCATCAATCCTCGCGCACACTCCTCTATACAAACCGAACTGTAAACACTGCGGCCAACGATCCAACGACGGTCTTAGCCTATGGGATTGTGAAATAGAGCCACCTGCGGGTGATCTAGTTGCCAGAACGGAGTAAGCATGTACAGGTTGGTAATTCATTGCAACACAGTAACCACAGCGCTGGAAGAATGCAGGACAAAAAAGAGGCAGGACAAGCACTAACTTTCAACAAAGCGGTTTTTTTTTTGCAGACCGGGAGCGTTATACACAGCTGATACAACCAATAGAAAGATGAAAAGACAACACAACAAAATGCCACATGCCGTCATGTCATAAAATCGAGTTCTTAACTTGATAATGCCACATACTCCCTGCTGACGCTTCCATCTCCTACCCGTGCTATCTCACGCACTTCCTTGATTTTTCTAGTCAAGTCGGTACGGTGCCGCTACAAAACGATGGCCTTATCGAACAAGGCTTGGCAATGTAGTTCTGCGTCACATTTTTGCAATTGGCCGCCAGATGGCCGTCCGTGGTGATATTTCTAACATGACTGATTTTCCTCTAGGAGGCGCACATCAAAACACCTGCCCGTTTCCCCTATGTAGAGCCTACCACATGAAAGTGGAATTTTGTATACCAATCCTTTCCTGCAAGGAACGTGCGCATTTCTGCGCTTAATTCTGCACTGAGGTTTGCACGTTGCGGTAAAGAAGCTCTTTTCGCACACACTCAACAGCTTTTTGGGTGCGCTGCCGCGGTGGTTCAGTGGTTATGGTGCTCGGCTGCTCACCCGAAAGACGCGGGTTCGATCCTGACCGCGGCGGTTGAATTTCTTTGGAGGAGAAATCCTAGAGGCCCGTGTACTGTGCGATATCAGTGCACGTTAAAGATCCCCAGGTGGTCGAAATTTTTGTAGCCCTCCACTAAGGCGTCTCTCATAGCCTCGGTCGCTTTGGGACGTTAGACCCCATAAACCAATCAACCAACCAGCTTTTTAGGTGCCGTGAATACTACTTTTACGCCAGAACGTTGCCCTACCTTCCTTAAACAGTGAGAGACCTTATGCTGGCAGGAAATCACGGCTCCCTTTTCTTTTTTTTCTTCCATTGCCCTTGTCTCTTCCGCTGTCTGTTCGTCGCTCGTTTGTGACACAACTTCCCTTCTGCGATGCAGGCCTTCGGCGACTGAAACAATGATATGTTTGGAATAACTCGCCGCCTCCAAACGTTCTACCTACTTTGTACATTTTCTTCCACAGCATGTTCGCATAACTTGCAGAGAGCGCTCGACAAAAAGGAAAGAACAATGCTTCTCTTTACCAACTTTGAGTGTGCAGAGCTGAACGGTAAAGGAGGCTTGTTGGCTCTAGGCTCACACATCCAGCAGGCATGATCATGGTTGAAACGCAGCCACAGATCTAAAAACCTAACGCCGTACTGCTCGGGCAACTCATGAGTGAACTCTAGGGACCTGAAGCATTCATTAAAACAGTCTAAAATATGCTGTACTTTACGGTGAGTGAAAACAGGTCCACCTAAACAATGAAAAAATTATCAGCGTACCTAAAAGTTTCGAAATTCTAAGCCCATCTAGCCACTCAAAACGAGCCTTGTCACAATGAGCTAAAAACAGATCGCTTAAAATCTGTGCAATACACGAAGCTATGCAAACATCCTTCTTTTACAGGTAAATGTTATTGTCCAAGGCAACATACGTTGATGTCAAATACAACGATACAAAGACTAAAAACTCGCCGTACTCATGCCACCGGTGTTCTGAATATCGACGGCACCACAGTGATCAATTTCAGCCTCGATGCAGGACAGCAGACCACCATGCGGCAATGAATAAAACCAGTCTTTGATATCTACAGACAAAGCTGTGATATCTTTGTAGTCAGTAGATCTGAAATAGTCAATAACCGCACAAGAATTTTTAATCAAGAACGGGTGAACCACAATAATCAATTTCAGGTCCCTTGCAAAAACTTCGCGGCGCACTTCTGCCACGTACCTGACTGAGAAATGATGACGCGAAAAGGGCATTCGACTTCCTGTGTCTTAGCAGAAAAAACATGTCCAGAACGTTAATGTCACTGCTGTCTACTTGCTTCAGAACGTTGATCTGGTTGAGCTGCTCACACAACTTCTTCGCTCCCGACTTTATCTTCCACGCAGTCTTAAGGCAACTCCACGGGTTTCACCGAATAAGGTCAAGTCGCGAGCAAAAAAGTTGTGTGAGCATCAAAGCATGATTAAAGTTCTGAAGCAAGTAGACGCCAGTGACATTGATGTTCTGGATATGTTCTTTTCTGCTAAGACACAAAAGTATAATGCCCTTTTCGCTTCATTGTTTCTGAGTCAGGTTCATCGCAGAAGTGCGTCTAAAATTGCTTAGCGCGGTTTACCCTTTCTTGACTAAAGACTCTTCTGCATTTATTGACTATTTCAGATCTACTCACCAGGCAGTGCAGCTCCTGCCCCTTCCTACTATTAATCAGCCACAGAAACTACTACCTCTGGCCTTTCCTCCATGGACACTCTCTCCTCTAAAGGTGAAGAAGTCTGTTCCAGGTGTGAATGCAAAGAACCGCATGCCACAGGCAGCGCTTCTGCAAGCTACTCTCGCCTTCTTAATCGAAGAATATACGCTGCACACCCATATCTTCACCGATGGTTCAACTACTAAAGAAACTTCTTCTTGTGGCCTTTATGTGCCCTCAACAGGCCATGCCCTTTCTTACCGGCTGCAGCGGAGGACATCCTCTACGACAGCTGAGCTTCACGGCATTAAGGAAGCTGTTTCTTACATCCTGCGCCGAACCGCCGGCCGTTGGGTTATCTTCACCGATTCAAAGGCATCTCTGCAGATCCTGGCCAACCTGCTGAAGAAAACGAATCACCAGCCAGTTTCCCTGGACATCGGGTATATACATCATTTAGCTATTGCCGCAGGCCACTGCATAACATTTCAGTGGGTACCTGCTCACTGTGGCATTCTGGCTAATGAAAAAGCAGATGAAGCGGCCCGTAAAGGCCATCAACATCAGAGATACATTCGAACTTTTTTCACGAAATCTGATGCGTCCCAAATGAGTGGAAGTTTTGCTTACGAAGAAACGTATCGGCTTTGGAGTTTGCCGACACATCAGTACCAATTTCTTCACTCAATCTACCCACATCTTAGCTAAAGACTCTCACCCAGAATTCCTCGACTACTGGAAACACTTTATCACCGACTTCGTCTGAATGCTGCATATACAAACGGCTTGCGATACCGTTTTGGACAAATGAACAGTCCGCATTGTGACAACTGTCCCTCGATAGAAACTGTGGAACATATCCTGCTTGAGTGCCCTGCGTATGCTAACGAGCGTGCGTACTATGAACATTGCATGCAGAAGCTCTGCCCAGTGCCCCTAACAATGGACAAAGTTTTAGGTCCCTTAGCCTGCTTCAGGCAATGGAGACTTGCAATGAACTTTCTTTTTACATATTTAAAAGACATTGGACATCTCGATAAGCTCTAAATTCACTTGCACGTTACCTTCATGCATTCTTCATGCAGTGAACTTCGTCAGCCCATTTGTCGGACTATGCACTCCATCATTTCATAGGTTACATCAATACTCGGCATTGCATCCTTAGTACCCATTTCATGGCCGCATTTTATCTTCGTTTTTTTCTTTTACCTCTTCCACGCTGCTCTCCTTCTGTCTTTATCTCCCAAATTCCCCTCCCTACGCAGAGTAGCACGCCAGCGATATTGAAACGCCGGCTAAATTCTGTCTATTTCATTAAAGAGTCTCCCTCTCTCTCTCTCTCTCTCACCAGAAATATATTACAGCTTTGTGTGTTGATATCAAAGATTTATTTTATTCATTACCGCATGGTGGTCTGCTGTCCTGCGTCGAGGCTGCAATCCGCCTTTTTCACGACGCGACTGCGCATGCGCCCATCCCCTGGCGGCGGTGTCGCGAAACATACTGGAAGTGTAAACAAACCGGCTTCCTACGCGGCGGGTGCTTTGCTGCAGCCGTCGGGCGTTCAGCACGACGCATTTCGCGATGCCTACGACATGTGTTGCATACGGCTGCAATGCCCAATATGTAATGGGAAGCAAAGTCGGATTTTTTCGCTTTCCGAACGCTTCCCGGGACCGCCTTCGACGCGAAGCGTGGATAAAAGTAGTTCGCCGGCTCGACGATCGTGGCCGGCCTTGGGCACCGTCTAGCACGTCAAGACGGACGAGGTACAGCGGTTAAATGCGTGTGCAGTCTTCAGTATCACGAAATCTTTTATTCATGGGCAGGAAGGCCTCGGATGTCACCGCTGCACCCAGACTTCCGGTCGCTGATCTCAAGATCGCGGTTTCGATGCACACCACGAAAGACGCGTTTCAGTGGAGGCGAAATACAAAAGCACTAGTGTGCTGTGTATGTCAATGCACGTGAAATAAGTCCAAGTCGCATATATTAATACCGAGCCCTCCACTGAAGCGTTCCACACAGCCCATGTGTCAGACGTTCAAGTCCACGCATAATACCATGGCGTGCGCTCATCGCAGGAAACATTTTCAAGAAACACGCAAAGGTGCACTGCGGCGGTAGCTTCACACGCTTCCAGTTCGTCACCAAAAATGGCAAAAAGTGAATCGGGTATATTTAAGTTATCTCCAAAAGTTTTGCAGTGCGTATATCCATACGGATCACTACGGACGGGCGGATGATGGAACGGAAGAAAACATAGAGAACACACGAGGCAAAAATGTGGGCATTTCATCTGTTCCTACACTAAAACACTGCAAACTGGAATCGCACACAAGCAAGCACATACGAGTTTGCACATTCAATATCTCGGCAGTATGCAGATCAGCCTCCATGTAACTAAGCTGCGGCACGATTTTATAAAGCTAAACAGCACTAGCACCAATAAATGCGAAATGATTGTGGATATTTCATTCAACATTACGTTCCGAATGTAGCCTTCATCTTTGAAGCGACGGCCCTCGCTTAGCTGTATCGCATGCCGGATGATCGGAGATACTGAAGAATTTGCTCTTCAGTGGGCACAGCAGCCTGCCTCGGACTTCGCACCCCGCCATCAGTCAGCCCAGAAATTCTCCAGATACCAGGTGCTGCCCAGGACACGCCATCGTCGACAGATTCCAACAAAAAGTGCTCCGCAACGGCACTCAGTCTGGCGCGGTTTGGCGCGCAGTACCCTTCCAGTGAGCTTCGAGCCTTGTACGCGAGGTGGCAGCACAGGAAAATGAAAGAGGCCGATTGATGAGTGTGGTGCCGTCGATTTCCATAACGCCTGTGGCATGAGTAAAGCGAGTTTTTAGTTCTTTTATCTTTGTACTTCACGTCAACGTATGTTGCCTTGGACAATAACTTTTCCCTGCAAAAGAAGGATGTTTGCAGAGGATCGTATATTGCGCTGATTTCAAGCCATCTGTTTTTAACTCATTCTGACAAGATTCTTTTTCAGCGGCTAGATGAGCTTAGGATTTTAAAAATTTTCAGGAACGCGGAAACCTCAGTGGGAATTAAACAGAAATTCCCACATTCCTTTTAGAGAAGGAGTGGTATAAAAAATTCCACTTTCATGCGGTAGGCACTACATAGGGCAAACGGGCAGTTGTTTGAATGTGCGCCTCGTAGAGCACAGTAATAAAGTCGGAAATATACCCACAGACGGCCATCTGGCAGCCCATTGCAAAAAGTATGGCGCAGTTCCACCTTGTCATCCCCTTTTTGATAAGACCTTCGTTTTGTATCGGCACCATAACGACTTGACTAGAGAAATCAAGGAAGCGTGTGAGATAGCACGGGCAGGCGATCAATGCGTGAGCAGGCCGTGTTTTAGTCGTGTATATATGCTGGTCTGCAATAAATCCGCTTTGTTGAAAGTTAGTTCTTCTCCTGTCCCGTCTTTGTACTGCGTTCTCCCCGCGCTACGATTACTGTGTTACGATCTAGTTACCGCTTCTTCTCGCGAGCGGTGGGAGACCGTGCTGGCTATCTCTGACCCGAGAACGCTGGCGCTGGCGATGAAGTGGGCTGACAAAGTCGTCTAGGGCTATGTACTCTCGACCACTTAACGCGACCTGTTAGCACCAAGCTCTTTCCGATGAATAAAATGTTTTTCCGTCAGTCACAGGCAGAAGGCGGTTTCAACTTTGGGGAGCCCCAAAATATTTTGCTCTCTAGCACCATAACATTTGAAAGATGATATTGATAGCGCTTATCGTTCGTTAGAAGCCTCTCAATGAGCAAGTACTCTAATGCTAATACTTAAAAAGGTGTCTACTGAATGTAAGTTAACCGGCCTGCTTGTTGACACGTCTTATCTTTATCCTGTTCCACACCACCATAGACAATGCTGTGCCGAACAAATCGCTCTAGTAACTCAAAAAGCCCATTTTAAAAATTTTTAACAGCGCGCCGCTCAAACCAATAATGGAGCAATAATGCAGCCGCGAAGCCAGCAGTCAGAGGTAGAGGTAAAAGGCGGTAAAAAAACTGGGGACACTTACGCTCCGCCTTCAATGGTATGACGCGACAGCGCTCCTCTTACCCACGCATGCAGGGACGCTGCTTCCTCTTTCACAATCGCGATCATTATGAGAAAGACCACACGGCATATGTATAAGGCTCTGCTTTAACCAAGCCATACAAACGTGTCTGCATGGCGTACCGGTAGCATGTCTGACTCACAACCCGGTGGTCCGAGGTTCAGAGGTTTACAATTCGCTGCTGAACGGTGCCTAGATGGCCAGCGCCGTTTTCAGAATGAAGAAACCGCTCTTAGCGCGGGCATGCTGGGTGCCACTCTCCCGTTCGGCTGTACTAAGCGTAATGCGACGGTGCGCCGTTTCGGAGAGAAAGCTGCAGCTGTAG
The DNA here is from genome assembly GCF_055824585.1 of Amblyomma mixtum. NCBI lineage: Eukaryota > Metazoa > Arthropoda > Arachnida > Ixodida > Ixodidae > Amblyomma > Amblyomma mixtum. Next base: position 418,106,850 of record NC_143014.1, on the reverse strand, counting down.
CATGGAATTCATGAAATTTGAAATTCTACCAAGGCAGGGTCGCACAGGAGATAGTTTAAACAGTGAATCGTATTGAGTTTCTCTAAAGTACACCATCTTTCACAGCTAATCTGCCGAGAAAGTCGGCACCTTGTGAGCAGTCGGTGCGCTCATGCATAGGCAACGAGTTTTCAATCTGTGAGAGAGAGGGGGGGAAGGGGCCCAGTTAGAACCCTCTCTTTTTTTTCATTCTCCCTCCCCTCTCCTCTGGGCATGCTCCTTGGCAAGATATTCTGATTTATTTATTTTACTCCCTGGATATATAGCACATTATAAGGGGAACGCCATTGGACAGCAATATAAAATGTCAAAAAAGGTAAGGGAGCCAATTACTAATCCTTGAGGAACCCTACAACCAAGCGGTATGGTAGAGAAATAGATTTCATTAATGCGGAAAAATGCAGCACGACAAGAAGGAAATCCACGGATCCAGTTAAGAACTGCAGGGTCAATGTTCAGCGCACTTGCTTTTAGGTTATGTAATAGCAGTGAGTTGTTAACTTTATCGAATGCTTCAGCAAAGAAATGTGCAGTCAAAAGAAAAAGTGAAGTCTAAATAGAAGTGCCAGTCGTAAGTGAAGGAAAGTAGTTGAATGTCACAACAGAAAAACTTTCGCAAGGAGAAGAAATTATCCTCCAGAAAATTAACAAAATGTGTAAATATACGCCCCATTATTTGGCATGCTATTGATCTCAAAGGTATGGGTCAATAGTCAGATAGATTCTGTTTATCTTCGCCTTGGTGTACTGGTATGTTCACTGCAGTCATCCAGTCTTCTGTAGCACATAATGATGATACGATGGGGAGAATATGCATTTCATGATTACAAAACGATTCTCTTTGCATGACATATAAAGTTGCGATTTATACCATCAATTCCGCTAGAAAACTTTAGTTTCAAATTGATAACCACTGTGATGCCTTGCAAATCGAACATGGTGGGATCTATCGCGAAATGATCGCACAGTTAGAGATCGGGACGTTGGATAACATTGGATGAAGAAGGAAGCGGCTTAACGAAAGTATCATTTAGTTCAGTAGCAGAGAAGTAGTCAGAGCAGGTTCGCCGGTGGGTACAATAACGATAATTTATTGGTGTTTTAAGGACTTATTTTGTTCCAGAAGCGTTTTGGATTGTCTTCAGAAAGTTTAGGAGGGTTACTTTAACGAAGTTGGATTAAGAACACTTCAATGCTCCTTAATATTTTCAATTAGTGGTGACTGCAGTCCGGTGAACAGCGAAACAGCGAGGATGGCTTCGAAATGAAATTATTTATTTGACTGACTTGCGCCTACAAATAACTGAATTACTCGGCCGCCGCTTAGCAACTGGCGTGCTCGGTGGTGGTCGAACAGAATGCCCACCGCTCTCGGCCGTGCTCAATTTAAAGCTGATAGCGAAATTTGGAAACAAAGCGCGCAAAGTTAGTAGAGCACTTTGGAACAACGTAGAAGCGTCTCCACCTGGATGCGATCAATTGAGATAAATCTGGTCGCTTCTTGCATCACAAAGTGATAAAGTGGCAGGCCAGCAGCTTTAAAGGATCAACATACAAACAATACAAAGATTCTCATCATTACTCTCCTCTCAAAGAAGCATCAACCCAATGCTTTAAAACATAAGGCGACCAGAAACAAATAAAACGGATTATGCCAAAATAAACACCGAGTGCGGAAACAAAGCGTCCTTTAGCGCGCATATTAGAGCTGTAGATGGGCGACATACACAACTTCTGGTCGTACGCGGCGTCGCTGGGATGCAGTCATTTCGTCAGGGAGGACTACATAGTCCAGTTCACCTAACTGACGAAGAATCTTGTATGGTCCGAAATAGCGGCGCAAAAGCTTTTTACACAATCAGCAGCGGCGAATGGGCATTGTGATCGTACTTCTGGCCACACGGGCCGGAGCAAGCCACAACCAAGAACTGTCAACAAAGGTGACAACCCCGCGACAGCTGCTGACCGGATGCCCTTTGCCTCAGTAAAAAGGGTTTCCTCAATAGACCTGCAGGCTACTTCGACAGGACACTGGAAGACAGAGCCCTGCGCAACTGCCGCGGACTCTCCCACGGGCTACCAAGCAGTACCAGGAAGCGCTGCGAGGTCCCGCCATCATGTTTTTACATCGGAATTTATCTCCAAAGGGGAAGCTGACACCGCGTCCCCTTCCGCGTAGCTTGCCCCTGCATTGATAGGAAACACGTGGGGCCAGCTGCACACCATGGGAATATCATTCGGGGAGATTCCTGTCTGCACCCCGAAGACGGCACCCTCCTCTCAAGCTCAACACGTGAAGAGGAAGTGTTACCTGAGGAGAGTGCGTGATCACCTGCCACAGTGAACTTGGACACGCCTTCCTCGGCACACATGGTCTCCATTTAGGGATTTTAGGCAAGAAAACCCCTATAAAACCCAGCGCAGAGGACGGCCAAGGCGTCCCTCACATCAAGCAGCTTTCTGTCATCGAGACTCTTCGACTGAGAAGCACTCTAAGTTGCTGTACGTGTACATAATGTAAATAGCTGTATGAAGTTTTCATTTTTTTCCTGGTCACCCAGTCTCCGATCGTCCTCGTCCCATCAATGGTCCAGCCATGCTACCCGAGTCGCAACAACTGGTTGGCAGCGGTGAGATCGTTTGCATGGTGTCCTGGGTCTGGTTTTGGTGAGTGCATCGCCTTCTCTCCTTGAATATTGCCAGTCTTAGCACTTGTGCTGCGCTTCCTGCTAGTGTACGTTGGTTGTAGTAGCCTGTTCGGATTTGAACCTTGCCTTGCAGCAACATCGTTGGGAGACTAGAGATCGCATTACTAGCAGGGACTTAGGGCAGTCATGGACTGGCGAAAGCTGCGTAAGATTGAACTGATCTCCTTATGTGGAGAATTAGGGATTGATTGTGGGAAAACAATGAAGAAACAGTAGGTTGCCCTTATGTGCAGAATTCGGGATTTGCTGTCGAAAAATAATGAAGAAACAGCCGGTTGTCAGTGCAATAGAGGACCACGGCTTTGAGGAAGAGGAGATAGTGGAGCAATGGGAGGAAATAAAAAAGAAATGAGTAATTAGAGCAACGAAAAACAAAACAAGAATTGGAATTCCAGGAACGAATAAGAAAAGACGAATTGGAGGAACAAAACAGGAAAAGTGAAGTGGAGCTAGAAAGGAAGTGACTGGAGTTGAAGTTCGCAGAAGCTCGGGCAGAAGCAGCAAAAGCGGGGACGGCCTCTGTTGTGAGCAGTCAGTCATCGAAGCCGCCCAGAATGAAAGACCTTCTGCCACCTTTCAAAATGGGCGAAGGTATCGGGCTGTTCATTGTGAACTTTGAACGCGCGTGCGAAAACCGTAAGTTTCTTCGCACAACCTGGGCTCAACACCTCTTGACGGTTCTGCCATGTGAGGCTGCCGACGTGCTTGCTCGGCTAACAAAGACAGAAGCGGATCATTACAATAAAGTGAGGGCAACCTTGCTCAAAAAGTACCGCCTGTAGGCCGACGCCTTCCTTCGACGGTTCAGAACCATGGGGAAGCGGCCCTCTCAGTCATTCCCAAATTTTGTCTACTATCTTACTAGGCAAATATGATCGCATGGCTGAGAAACCGCGGATGTTTATGATGACCGTGACAAAGGTGTAGAACAAATTTCTCTAGAACAATTTTACAACTGCCTAAGTTAGGAAACGCGGCTCTGGGTACAAGACAGGCCCCAAAACAAAAGCTTAGAGCGTGCCGCCGAGCTCGCAGAAGAGTTCCAGGTCAGGCGCGAAACAGGAAAGGAAAGCTTGCGGGCAGCAACAAAGCCCTTGAGGGAGTTCGGGGGGCGTCCATTGCGGAACGAGAATGGAGCGGTCCCGTGAAGGGTAGAGAAAGGGGCAAATTAGGGGACCGCGAAAAAGGCTCCGTCGATAGAAATGATGCAGACAAAGAAAAAAAAGTGAAGGGTCGTGCAAAAGCCTTCGAGGAGAGGAAATCGGCATTCTGTTTCCGCTGTAACGAGCCCGGGCACATCGCGAGTGGCTGTCGTAGCCGTATGGACAGAGTGGTCGTTCCCGAGTCGTTGCAGAATCTGGTGCTGGGTTTGTTGCATGAGCAGCATCTGGGCATTTCTAGAATGAAATCGGTAGCAAGATCCATAGTATGGTGTCCTGGCATTGATGACGCTCTCGAGAGAATTGTGCGGAACTGTCAAATATGCTAGTCAGTTCTCTTCACCGCACAGCCTGTACCTTTGACACCCTGGTAACTGTGTGAAAACCCATGGAAACGAGTACGATTGGATTCCGCAGAAAAAAAAGGGAAATTGTTCCTTGTCGCGATTCATGCTTATTCCAAATGGTTGGAGGTGAAGGTAATGACAGTGACCCCCTTCCGCTAAAACGGTAGACTGTGCTCGTTCGTGGTTTGCGTCACATGGACTGCCTGTGGAAGTAGTAGCCGATAACGGTCTGTAGTCTCGAGCAGCTGAATTCCACAATTTTCTTAACGCGCGAGCGTTAAGCAAACGCTCACACCACTCTACCATCCTCAATGGAATGGAGTGTTAGAGCGTGCGGTGCAAACAGTGAAGAAAGCATTGCTTAAGCAGCTGCTGGAAGACGAAGAAAGATGCACTTTTAGGTCGCTGCAGCACAGAATTGATAACTTAGTCTCCTCTTACCGAACTACACCTTATACTTTCCCGGGAAGAACGCCCGCTAAATTATTTCTGCGAAGGAAACTGCGGACTTGCCGATCGTTACTGAGGCCAAACACGGCGGAGGCATTGAGTGCGAAGGCTGACAAAATTAAAACATCTGCTAATAAAAGCAGCAGTGCGCAGCGAGCGTTTGCTCTTGGTGATCGTAAGTGGGTTTGCTCTGTGCGTGATAATGTGGTGAAATGGTGGCCTGGAGAACTTACCCGAGTGAAGTCACCGTCAACGTACTTGGTGTGCGTGAGAAACAGAGTGCGGTTTGTGCACGCCGACCATCTGCGACGATCCGGCATCCGATCACGTGCACGATCAAACGTTAACCCCGACGTGGAACTTCCGCATGCATCGGACGCGGTGCCTCATTTCCCCGGTACAAAACAACCGGCTGAGTCATCCCATTCTACCCGACCAGCACAGCGAGCAAGCGGCGAGCAACCGGTGCCACTACGAAAGAGCACGAGAGAGCAGCGTCTACCTGATCGTTTGACTTATGCATGTTTTTAGAACTGTAAATGGGAGGAAGTGTTTTAGCGTATCGCGGCGTCTGCTCGTGGCTTGTCGTGTTCGCCATGCCTTGCTGCGCATGCGCCGGCGTCTCGCGAAATGTATTTAACCCCGTGCGGATGCCATGCAAGGTAGCCGTTGGTTCGAGGCTGCTAGTGAGCACCTCGTAATAAAGCGTCCCGTTCCCTGACCGGCGTCTGGTTACAACACCATTCAGCACTGCATAGCCTAAAGAATCCTTCGAAGTGCCAAAGGGCACCCTCTGTAAGTGCAAATAACTTGCGCGCTTAACAGGTGTATTACAAATGCGTCATTGACTTAGATGTTCTTGTCAATTGTTGCACACCCGATGCTTTGTCAGCACGTGCGTTTGGGTCGAGCGGTCCTTGGAGTTGGGTCATTCCACTCCATTTGTCCGAAACGTTGGGCTCGACCATCTCCAATTTGTTGGAAAAAATTTGTGCAAACTCATCGCAACATCCGTAATCTAAGCCTAAAATATTTCTGCCAAAATAAATTTATTCATGAAGTGAGCTCAGATTGAACAGTTTTAAAAGGCATGAAACCTGGCTCCGCTGAAAAATCGATCAAAAATCCAAATTTTTAGAAAGCACTCCACAAATTTTCTAGTGAGATTTGTAGATTGTGGCTTTTGATATGAGTCAGATTATGTATTTTAGAACGGTATGTGGTTTTTACAATTTAAACGAATAATAGATTATACTATTATGTCATTTCTATAACAAGTTCCTCTCAGAAATTAGGAAATGCTCATCTTGCTTCCCGAGTTGTCTATTAACTATAAAAAAGGGTGCAGCTAAACAAGCTGAATACGTCAAAGTGAGATAAAATACTGAATAAGGGAGTAATTACTTGTTGGCATCCACCCAAGCGCAGCCGACGGCTACAAAGAAAAGCTTGCTGCCGTTGGGTGGATGCCAATGAGTAATTATACTCCCTTGTTACAAGTCTTCTGCATCTTGTGGGGTTGCCCTCAATATTTGACCAATAAAACACTGAAGTTGAAGAAAAATGCGTCTTTGAACCATCAACACCTGTTTATTTCACCGTGAGATGGTCCAACTAAAAATACAAATGATGGCGGGTTTGCTAAAACGGTTTGTTGCTTTTCATTTCTGAGGTTTAATTGAGGAGATGTTTGTTTAAGCAAGAAAAAATTTTTAACTTTGAGCTCTCATGCCGTAAGTTGCGTCTGAAAGCCAGAACCTCTGCAGGTGTCATTAAAGAATATGTTGAGTGCTTTCTAAAAATTAGTAATTTTTTATGGATCATCAAATGGTGCCTTGTTTCACTCCTTTTCGTAATGTTCAAACTGAGCTCACACCGGGAATAAATTTATTACGGCAAAAATACCTTTGCTTAAGTTTTTTTAAACAATTCGGAGATGGTGAAGCGCAATTTCTGGGACTCTTGGTATGGAATGACCCAGCTTTGGGGCAGCCCTCACAATGTCGGAGTAGTCAACGTTGCTAGCTATGCTAGTAGTTGTGCTGTGAGCAAAGGTAAACATTGCTGTTTGTGAGTTGTTATGCACAGGGCTGGGCAACACATTCCAGCATGTAGCGGAAAACATATTGATTGCTTAGGAAGTATTTCCTTTTGTTGGGTCGAAGAATTCGGAGAATAAAGCCGCGATTGTTATGGACGCATGTTCTGGTGAGCACTGAGATTGGAAGGCACTGGGCATGCAAAATCTCAGTTGTTGCTCATGGTTTAGTCGAGCGCATGTGCACACTCAGAATTTGTTGCTGGCTAGTTGGTACATTCTCTCCGTCTCAAGTAGAGCTTCGTCCTGCCCACCTTCTCGTGTCCGTTTTATGGGGCCTTCTTATGACGAAAATCATATGTACACGCATGTCGACCTCTTCCTGTGCCTGCTCACCATGGCGCAAGGTGATTTCATAGAGGACAGCCCTGATTAGAGGATGTGGCTTGCACAGGCACAAAATGAAGACCAACATTTTTGTGCACGCTGTCATCAGAGGCATTTTTATTTTAAGATGCTGTGGCATTTCACGGCACTTGATAGTCACATGTTGGTAGTGTGAAATTATTGCCAATGAAAAATCTATCCCTGCCTAGCATGTTCATTATAAAATGACAGCTGTATGTGTTCACGAATACAAAGTTTTGGTTGAGCAGGCAAATTCGTTGCGGCATTTGGTGCAGGTGTATTCATAACACATTATTAGAATAGGAAACTGGTGCGGCTAGGTGATTTCCTTTGTTAAACAGATCGTTTCACAGTAGAGGAGATTGATATATGTTAATGACGAATGATATAGAGAATTGAAGGAGTGTGGGCACCTAATTTCAATGGCGTGTTTTATTCTTTAAAATGGTGTAAAAGACATTACAAAACAATGAAGAGTCTTGTGGTATTTGCCTATTACCGCTAAGTTAAAGTCGAATTGTTCTGTCATAGCGTTTCGGTTTCAGTTTCAAGAGCTCTGTGATAAAGGAGTAATTACTCATGGACGTCCACCCGAGCGCAGCCATACGGCCACAAAGGAAAGCTATACAGCTTTCACAGAAACTTCGTAGTTAAAGAAAAATTCGTCCTGGTCCGGGGTTCGAACCAGGGACCACCGCTACACCGGAGCAGTCGCTCTACCAATTGAGCTAACCCCGGACCAGGACGAATTTTTCTTTAACTACGAAGTTTCTGTGAAAGCTGTATAGCTTTCCTTTGTGGCCGTATGGCTGCGCTCGGGTGGACGTCCATGAGTAATTACTCCCTTATTACAAATATACTTCACCTTGGGGGATTCCCCTAAATATTTGGTCAAGAGCTCTGTGACAAAGGTACATGTAGGTAACGTGAGCCATTAAACAAATGGCTGGGTTTTGACGTGTTTAAACTGAGTAGACTTGTGAAAACATGTTTAGCCTGGTTGGCTCATGGTTTTATTTTGCTCGGTCACCGGCAAGTCTGGCGATATTGTCTGTGTGTTATTTGTGATTTTCCACTTAACGTCATCTTCAACCAGCGGGGAGCCGATCGCCGGCAAAGAGGAAGAGGTTCGGTGGGGAATCGCTCGTGAGCCCGGCCGCGACCGCTTTGACTGTCTCTGGCGCCTGCGCTCCTGTGGTCCTGGTCCTCCAATGCCCGCACGACGCGCGTCGTTTGAACGACTCATGGAAAATTTTGCCTCAGGTTATTGGCAAAAGCATCTGTCTACTTTGCCCCTTGAAGATGTTTTCCTTGTATCGAATTCTCAGTGTCTTGTTGAGTACCTTCAGAATGACAATCCAGGGGAATGTCTAGTGTTTAGTGGCGATGTAGAACTATTTTATTCTATCCCGCATGAGGACCTCATGAAACCTTTGCGAATGTTTATATCGCAGAACAACACTGAGCTTTTTTAATGCTCTGGTATGGTAAACAGATATGCTGTGTTAGCTATAACGTCAAAATGTTCAGCAGTAGGGAGATAATAAAGGTTATCAATTTCTGCACTCGTACTATGTTAATGATCTTCTTTTAGTGCTCTTTCAGCGTTGGGTTGTCACTTGAAGTAAGTAGCAAAAAAACAAAGACGAGAACAAGAAGCAACTAGGGCTTTCCGTGTTTCACACGTTTTATGGCTTCTGTAAGTTAATAACCAAATTTGCACAATAGTTCTTTCAGTCAGGCAGAGTAGTATCTCTAATAGTTATTTTATGCACGGAGAAAAGCATTTTGCTGTTATATTCTGTGCCTCCTCAGTAGCACAGTGAACATAAATATAATTTCAGTTCCTTGATTTTTTCTAGAATACATCATATAGAGCCAAGCCTATGGAAACTAAATATAAATCGTTCATTGTTCATGTGTACTTCTAGAGGCTTGTGAAGAACGACCAAATGAATTTACTTCCCTTTATGCATAATGGAAAGTTGAAATTTTTTGCATTGTTAGATAATGTCTGGAGCATAAAATTCCTTCTGGAACGATGAAACCAAATAAATTTTAGATTTTGTGTGCAAGGGTGCTTACGCTTGCATGCAACTGAAAACATTCATACTGCTTTCCTGAATAGGTTCCTTCATCTTTGCGCCGATATTTTTGGAACTGATAAGTAACAATGTCAGCTTTAGTTAGTTAGTTAGTTAGTTATATTGATTTTAATGGCGCAAAAGCAACTGAGGCTATGATGCGCCAAACACAAGGTAGCTTTAGTTCGATAAAAATTTGTAAAAACATGTTAACTACACCAAATTTTATGAACGAATTCAAAGGGTGATTGATGAGTGGTATTGTTTAATCTGGGGCAGTAAGATGCGGAGTAACTAGTAGATAAAAAAATTACACAAGACCATTCTAACAAAAAACTACTCTTTCTTTAGCGGAATTATATTTGGCACAAGTGCTGAAGTGGCATGGCATGATGAAGACATGAACAGTTTGCACTCAAAGGTGCCTCTATTCAGGATCACACGTGAACTGGCCCACAGCAGTTCAGACAATTGGTGAGTACCTTAAGGCTGAGCTTCGGCTGCTGGTTATGTGACCAAGTTACGTTTCTCATCTAATAAGAGCGTGTATTTCTGTAAATGTGAGCAAAAATTGAGAAGAATTTAGATATTCTTTACGAGATACCACTCTGAGAATTGGTAATTAATGATATGTGTCTCACATGTACATTTATCTGTTGAATATACAGAAGCATGGCTTGAGAGCTGAATTCCCAGGTTACTGCGCGACGCGTGGAGCAGTCCAGCGTAGCACTTACAGGCTTCATGAAGATGAGAATAATGTAGTAATCACTTTAAGAACAGAAAACACAACACAAACCACAGGACCAGGAAGCTGACAGTACACAGTAGCCCTGATGATATTCTGTGCAGAAGGTCACTCAGCGTGGGTGTTAAATACGAGTCTACGCAGACGCCTTCTATCGTCATGTAGTACTGATTTCAGAACTTCATGAGCAAGAAGTGAAGGTAACAGTTGACCACGGCTACACTCTTGCGCTTCCCTACGTAAGCAATCAGCAAGTGCACTTCTTCGAAATCTTTTATGCTTTTGCCGACATAAACATCATCGCTGTATGTGTCAAGGAAAAGAACATACACTTCCTGTCAAGTGGCAGTGCACTCACAGGGCCCCTAGTAACAGCTCACTGAGGTATTTGATACATATACAGGGGATCTCACGAGGAACTAATTCTTAAGCTTCAGAACACAGAGCGCTCTTTGCAAAAACTACCTCAAAGTTTGTTGCTGCAGGGACCTCTTCACAATGATGACCCGAAAAAGCGAGCCTTCCTTTAGTGTCTTTGTTGTTGAAGAAGATCAAGGAAACGGCCTTTTTCCTTCTCAATTAGTGCCAAAATGTTTTTGAGGGAGATTTTTCGAAGATATAGAATGATTTCACAAAATGCTAAAAAAGAGACTGCAGCTGTGAGAAACAGCACCGGTAACAAACGTTTCACAGCTTATGAAGAAGGAGAGAGACCCATGTCTTCGTCCTTTTTTCACCCCATACACATAATGACACTTTGTCTTTCTGGGTCATCGTTTCAAAAAGGCCCACATGGCAACGGCCGTCAGTTAAATTTCTGCAAAGAGCCCATGCGAAAAACTTTAGAATCCGTTCCTTGCGAGGCACACTGCAGAGTTATTGGAATACATTAGTGAGCTTTGACCTGTAGCTGCGACTAGATTTTCACTTGACGTCAAAGATCAGTACTTTTTATTGCACACTCTGAAATAATGGGAACTGTGAGTGAAAGCGCAAATTTTGGGGGAAGTGCCCTTCCAAATTGGTTGTAGGCAAGTGTTCCGCTTTCTTCAGATGTTACCATCGTTCCTTTCTCGCTGAGTTGTGCATTGAGTACTATGTATACAGAAAGGCTTCTGCGTAAAATTGTATTTGGCACCCTTCCTGAGCTAATGTCTATTTGCACGAAATGACAGACAACAGTAAGGACCTTCATGCACAGTTTCATCTGGGTAAGGGCATTTTGTCTGCTTCTTCCTGCCCTATTGAAAATATTGAGCGTCAATTCTGCGTACCTATCTTTGCGTGTTTATTGCCACGCAAAATGCGACGATTGAGCGAGGTTGCACAACGCGAGACATATTTCACATAATTTGCGCAAGCCGAGCAAGCTCTCAAACGCGAGACATCTCTCACATAAAGTGCGCAAGCCGCGTAAGGCTCGTACAGCAGGAGACATCCTCGCGTAATATGCGCAAGCCGGGTGAGGCTTCCAGAATGTGTGAGAGCCAAGGGCGAGTCCCAGAATGTTCAAGAGCCGAGTCTGGCTCACAGAGCACTAGACAGTGTCAAATGGAGTTACCATCATGATAGCGATAATACCTTGCATGGCTGCAAGGCTCCTATATCACTGCTCAACACGTTGCGCCAATGCCCTACCTTAAGGCCTCCTCATCTGTCTGTCACTGCCTCATTCAGCATGCATGTTGTGAGATAACAAGCTTTGCAGAAATGGTGCTTCGTGGGATGGCTCTCATGTGTGTAGCATGCTTGCAAAAGGACATAGATAAGGCCACCTTAACTGGCTTTATTAATGCCACATCCCTCATGATAGGTGCCACACAGTGGCTAAACAATTTCTTCAGTTTCTCCAAATCCAGCAGGTTGGCGTCTTGATACAGGTTCTCACTCTGCAGCACCTGCAAAAAGGTAGCAGTATATGCAAAAAACTTCAGTTCATCTGTTTTCTGGAAATTCCAGAAAAGGGCACAAGTAGTTCTTCCATTAATGAACTAATGATGATTTCGAAAAGTTTCAGGTCTGAAATACAGACATTGGAAAACCCGACTCAAGCACACAGGCTGCTCACCATCAAACCTGCACAAACTCTAATAACCGTGTCACACAAGCATTTTGAAGGCTTTCAAATGGCTATCGGCTCAGTGGCACTTGAATGCAGCTAAATGGGCATTTCCAATAGCCACAGAATCCCTAGAACAGTGTGGACATCTATCAAGATTTTGAAGGCTTTTCAGTGGTAGAAATTTGCACTCAGACATGGAGCACTCGCAACTTACACTAAGGAATAAAATCAAAGCAATTTAATCGCTGAAAAAATACTCAACATGAAATGTACAACTTATTTCACTGAAAAAAAAAGAAGGCTGGCCACAAAACACTGCAGCAAGCGTATTATCACTGTTGCCAATAGCACAAAAACAATGAATACCACCTTTTCAAAACTGCGTGAGTGCTACAACAGCTTCCCAGCAAAATTATCAACTGTGACAGTGGCGCCACAGCAGTTTGGTGCGAGATGATGAAATATCTCTACGGCGATCAAGTATTCTGTGTAGCAGCGGCATAACTCCCGAGTTGAAGTGCAAATCTCAAAGCTCAATCTCCCACCTTAACTGTTATCTTTAAATACATATTTAAATTCACTGCAGCGTGCTGGAGAAGTAGGTGGTCAGAGCATTCGAGAGGACACCTGCAAGCTATCTCAGGAGACGAAAGATCTGATGAAGAAACGCCAAACCATGAGGACGTCTAACTTCAGAGATAGAATAGGACTAGGAGAGCTATCGAAGTTATTTATAAGTGCAAGGTAGCCAACATAAGAAAGTTTAACATGGAGAAAACCTAGCATGCTCTAAAGCATGGAGGTAGCCTAAAATCAGTGAATAGAAAACTAATCACTGGTAAAAACCAGATGTATGCGCTAAAAGACAAAGAGGGCAATGTCATAAGCAATATGGACAAGATAGTTAAAGTAGCCGAAGAGTTCTACACAAATCTCTACAGTAGTGAATGCAATCAGAACGTTACAGAGAGAGGCAGTAGAGCACAGCAATGGGACATCCCGCCAGTAACGAGGGAGGAAGTAAAGAAAGCCTCAGGAGCAATGCAAAGGGGTAGAGCAGATGGTGAGGATCAGGTAACAGCAGATTTGTTGAAGGATGGAGGAGAGATTATGCTAGAGAAACTAGCCACCCTGCATACGCTTGCCTCGTGACCACGAGCGTATCAGGAGCTTGAAAGAATGCGAACATTATTTTAATTCATAAGAAAGAAGATGTCAAGGACTTGAAGATTTACACACCGATCAGCTTACTATCCATTGTCTACAAGGTATTTACTAAGGTAATCACTAATAGACTCAGGACAACCTTCGAATTCAATCAATCAAATGGTCAGGCAGGCTTTCATAAAGGATACTCAACAAGAGACCACATTCATGCAATCAATCAGGTGATAGAGAAATGGGCAGAATACAACCAACCCCAATATATAGCCTTCATTGACTACCAGACAGCAATTGACTCGGTGGAACCACAGCTGTCATGCAGGCATTGTGGAATCAGGGTGTAGAAGAGTGTTATGTGAAAATATTGGAAGATATTTATAACGACTGCACAGCTACCATAGTTCTCCATAAGGTCAGCAATAAAATTCCAATAAGGCAAGGTGTCAGGCAGGGAGACACGATTTCACCAATGCTATTCACCGCCTGTTTACACGTGGTGTTCCGGGGCCTGAAATGGGAGCAGGTATTTTCCAGTAACTCTTCTCCCCAAGTAATTTGCGATTCGCTGATGACATTGCCTGGCTAAGCCACTCAGGATATGAACTGCAAAGCGTGATGAATGAGTTAGACAGGCAGAGCAGAATTGTGAACAGGCAGAAAACCAAAGTAATGCTCAACAGTCTATCAAGGGAACAGCAGTTCACAATTGGTAGCGAGGTGCTAGAAGTAGTAAGAGGATATGTATACTTAGGGCAGGTAGTGACCGCTGATCCGGATCATGAGAGGGAAATAACTAGAAAAATAAGAACGGGGTGGAGCGCATATGGCAGGTTCTCTCAGATCGTGAAAGCCAGTTTGCCAATATCCCCCAAGAGAAAAGTCTAACACAGCTGTATCTTACTGGTATTCACCTATGGGGCAGAAATGTGGAGGCTAACAATGAGGGTTCAGCTTAATTCAAGGACAACGCAGCGAGCTATGGAAAGCAAAATGATAGGTGTAACGTTAAGAGACCGGAAGAGGGCGGAGTGGGTGAGGGAAAAAACGCGGGATAATGAAATCCTATTTGAAATCAAGAGGAAGAAATGGGCTCGGGCAGGGAATGTAAGGCGAAGGCAAGACAACCGCTGGTCCTTGAGGGTAACAGAGTGGATTCCATGAGAAGGTAAATGTAGCAGGGGGCGGCAGAAAATTAGGTGGGCGGATGAGATTAAGAAGTTTGCGGGGATAAGGTGGCCACAATTGGCAGAGGACAGGGTTAATTGGAGAGACATGGGAGAGGCCTTTGCCCTGCAGTGGGTGTAGTCAGGCTGATGACGATGAATTTTAACTAATGTATACAGCACTCTATGCATTACAGTTATATGTGTCTGGCCTGCTACAGCCTAGAAATCTTCCATTACAAAATAGGGAAGTGGATAGCAAAGCAACAGCACAACAGTGGCTATGAAAACAGATATGGCACATCTGCAGGTAGTAGTCCTGGAAAGTGCATGTTTTTCAGTCAGAGCCAATAACACTCTAAATTCACAGATGCCATCTCTCGTGTATGTCAACAGGCTATCACAGAAGCTCAGACCAGGAAGACTATCAAGAAGGAGTAGGACCCAGAGATGAGGGGCAAAGGAAGTACACAGCATGAGCAATGACTCACAACTGAATTTACTGCCAGAAACCTCATTGCAATCGTAATTGCAATTGTAATCATGTAGGAAGGTTGATGCTTGCATTGCGCATGGCACTGTTTTTAGCTGAGCGGTCGGGAGCTTGGCAGTTCCTTGCATCTGCTAGACATGGTGCCGAAAAACAAAGGCAGCATTGGAAACATTGCCCTGTCTAGATGGACAAGTTACAATGACCCACAAGATTGTGGAGATGAGGCAGCTAGGTATGCAAGTTCTACTCCCATAATATTGGGTTGATGCAACAGCCGGCCTGGACAAAGTACACCTGCCTTCAAACCGTAATGTGCGAAGTTTATTGGCGCACTATATAATTTGGACAATCTAAATTAGGCTATGAAATCAAAAATTTTCACAAATACTGCCTTCCATTTAGCTTCATTTATTTTGATAGCACCTTTATCTTCAATCATGTAGCAAAGAAATGAGAAAAAACACAACCGAGCACAGTTTACATTTGTTAAGCTGTGCTTGACATTGTGCTTTTTTCACTTACTAATGCCTGTATTCCATTAGTCAATGAGTGGGCAAAGGTGCTCAAGCTTATTAGGGGCCAAAAGGCCCTCACAACCTTGCACCTGGCTCCAGCATTATTCAAAGAATGAGATAACTGGTGTATGTACGGAATGATCGCAATCCTATGTCACTTTTCTTCCAATGGACGCACTTCCTGATAGGTATTTTTGGCATGGCTTTTGCATACAGAGGTTAAAACAGATGCCAAAACACCAGCACCTTGAAGGCCGGCTACAAGTCACAAAAACCTTTCATTTACAAAATATATGCATGAAGGCAACAGAGCTGCGCCCTTCAAGTTCTTGCAGCAATCAAAACATCCCTTTGTAACACTGGCCTTGAATGCACCACTATACTTTTGTGGCAGGCCAAATACTTATACAATTTATGTTTTAAAACCACACAGAAATCCACAACTGCCATTATGAAAACAACCTAGTAATGTAACCATAAGCGTACCTGGCCAGCATGATCAGCATGGAAAGGCGCACTGCTTGTCTGCAGCTCCTAAAATGAAAGCAAATTCACATGATTAATTGCAATTTCCACAAAGACATTCTTGAAAAATCATGTTTTTGCACCACTCAGCCTCAAGCCTGCCTTATTGCTCCTGCAGCAATGAGGCAAATCTGAGCACAGCTTGGGTTGAGCTGGTGGTATCACATTACGCACCTGACACTACGTGCATCAATCCATTTGTATGATTGAATTTCAGAATGGCGAAAAAGACACAGACACAGGAAAAAATGGTGGGTGGATGAGATTAAGAAGTTTGTGGGGATACAGTGGCCGCAAGTGGCAAAGGACATGGTTAATTGGAGAGACATGGGAGAGGCTTGCCCTGCAGTGGGTGTAGTCAGGCTGCTGCTGCTGCTGCTGCTGCTGCTGCTGCTGATGATGATGATGATGATGATGACAGCCGTAGCACACCTACAAAGTAAAACTGTGAACTCGACCCAGCAGCACTTTACTGTGTTGAAAGAGAACAGGTACAGTTGAATTGCTGCATTACCTTGTTATTATCATTAAAAAGTACAGGGCTCTAAGGACTTCCTAATTTACATCGAAACGAATGGGTTACAGTGAACTTTCACGGATTACACTAACAGGCACTGAAAATCCAACACTGCTGCCCAAGAGAATATTAGGCAGCCGCGCTAGCCTTCTTTTGCGCTATGCTACCTGATACCAGATTAAAATTCCAGAGCAATTTACTCATACTCTAGCACTGGGATACGTTATGCCCCAGACTGATGCAGCTGTCTTACTAAAGGCAGAGAAGCTTTCAGTGTGGGTCATGTGTGCTGTGGCGTGAACACATGCACAGGATCACCTGCTACCATTCAAGTCCTCTGTGTACACAAATGCAGGTGCAATAGAAAACCCACATCACAAATTTGGCTAGTCTGGTCGGCCAAGCATGGGCCAGCTGATAGCACGAAGCAGCAGGCGCGACACATACCATCATCATCAGCCTGACTAGGCCCACTGCAGGGCAAAGGACTCACCCATGTCTCCACATTAACCCTGTCCTTTGCTAGGTGTGGCCACCACATCCCTGCAAACTTCTTAATCTCATCCGCCCATCTAACTTTCTGCCGCCCCCTTGCTATGCTTGCATTCTTTTGGAATCCACTACATTACCCTTAAGAACCAGCGGTTATGTTGTCTTCCCATTACAAGCCCCGCCCAGGCCCATATCTTCCTCTTAATTTCAAGTAGCATGTCATTAACCCGCGTTTGTTCCCTCACCCACTCCGCCCCCTTTTGGTCTCTTAATGTTAGACTTATCATTTTTCTTTCCATAGCTCACTTTGCTGTCCTTATCGTTTGGCACGTGTTTTTTTCTTTCTAATAAGGCATAAAATATTATACACGGATTACCACATGGCATTCTCCTATGACCGCTAAATAATTTATAATCAAATTTCTTTCTCCTGCTGTATTTGTTTCGGTTTCGACAGCTGAATGATGGCTGTGACGTCAAAGCGAGGTTATTGGTCACGTGAGGCATGAAAAACTGCAATACAATTGGTACTTCTGGCTCTTAAGGAATGCTGGCGTCAGCGCTGTAGCGAATTAAAATGATGAAGCAGCGATTATAAGTGCAGTTTTTCCACGCCTCACGTGACCTATAACCTCTCTTTGATGTCATAGCCATAGTCAAATTGTTCACCGAAACAGGATGGCAGAAAAAGTTGATTATAAATTATTTAGCGGTCTCACGCGAATACCAGATGGTGATCCATGCATAGTAGTGTCTTCCGCATCTTTATAGAGAAGAAAATATGCCACCAAGATTAGGTGTCTATACTCTTTTAAGCTGAACTCTTAATTAGCCTCCATGTTTCTGTCCCAAAAGTGAGAAACATGCAGGCTAAAGAAAAGATTTCAGCTTAAGTACCAAAGTGGCTCTAATCACACGATGAAGCGGAAAAACTCTCGACACTTGAACAGAGAACAAATAGGAATTCCAACAAAATTGTAGATTCTTGTAAGGCTATCAAGCATTTCTGAATATTGTAAACTGCACTGTCACACATACAGTACGCATGTATGCCAAGCTCACATTCAGTAGCCCTGTTTTCCGGCTGTAATTATCACGGTCTGAGCTCAGTTACAGATTTAAAACCAGCCAAAAGATGCAACACAGGAAAAGAGAAGAAAACAGGTTGGACTATCAAGTGAATTTTTTGTGAAGGAAAAGAAGGCTCGCATGAAGATGCGCCACACATGACCCACACCAGCGAAAGGCAGGACAACAAATAACTGTCACTGATATACAAGCACGTCATCTAAAAGAGAAAATTCTTTCCGTTGAAGATTGACTAATGGCTTCGCTACTCATACAGCCGTTGCCTTGGAGATATGCATCAAATACCTTACAGATTTGTTTACCACTTCTATACACCACTGAAGTGTCACAGAAATCAGGCGTGCACACTCATGGGTCATCTTATGATTTACACTCACGACATTGGCACTTTAGTGCCAGATTAGAAGCTGCCTTCCCCCTAATGAGTTAGTGCTCACTCAGGAACACATTAAAGACACCTGCACATATCCCTGAAGTAGTTTCTTGCACAAGCTAGCGGAATGTGATAAACCACTTCCTGCAAGTCCTGAACCTAGTTTTATGGGATACCATACTGCTATCCCGGTTTTTAACAGCAGCGCAAAGGCCATCAACACAATGATTGGCGGAAAAATTACATTTAAAAATTTTCCCGCCACTCGATTTGAACTCATGAAGTCTACACAAAGGACTCCATGATAACCGTTCTGAGGTGAATGGCAGTTCAGCCTAGCCTCTGGAATCTGTGCCAAAAAAAAACGGTGTCAGCGCATCGCAATTTACTTCCGAAATCAGCCGGTGCTGATGACAATTGTATGTTTTGCTTTCTCTGGCTTATAAAGCTCCACTTTCAGAAAAAGTGTCGTCTTTGTGGTTAAGATGCGGAACTTCATCATCACATGTCAACTTCAGCTTGCCATCAGTGTCCCTTTAATGCCTCAAAGTTGAACAATAGCTCCATTCATAGAGGAGGGCTGTGCATAAATTTCGACCACCAAAGATTCTTTAACATGCACTGACATTGCATAACACACGAGCAAATATGCATTTCGCCTTGTCGAAACGAAGCCACCACAATTCAATCCCGCGTCTTTGGGCTCAGTAGCCGAACACCAATGCAGTAGGCCACAGCAGCAGGTGAAAAACAAAAGAGAGCCCTTAATAGGCAACCTAACTTGCCAAAATCAACATAACGAGGGGTCACACAAGTAGCAGTGGACTACGAAAATAAAAGCTACTTGTGTCGGAAGATGTCTTCAGTGCTTACCTCAAAAGCCTGCCTGCTTGCTGGGCATCCTAGCACCAAGTGAAAGGCTGGCACAGCTATACTGGAGAGCTTGGAAGAGGCATCGCTGGTAAAGCTATGTGGAGCTTGCTGCAAGGTAAAAAGACACATTTAACAGCAGCACAGTGCAAAAAATGGACTAGAATCAAGCATGTAAGGCAAAATGCAAGGCAAAAAAGGAGCCGGTCGCAGAATGGAACATGACTGTTCAACTACATTTCGAAGTGGGCCAGGCAACAAGAAATTCATAACCACGGCAGTCATTCACAAGCTAGCCTCAGACGAGACATCACTTGCATATCGATATCCAGCATCGTTTCTACAATACATGCCACCATTCAAAAGAACAGACCACAGCAGAACGATATTTTCAGTAGAAGGCTGGTTTGCTTCAAATTCTGCATGCGTCCCTCAATTTGAAATCTGGCATGATTAGCACTGATTTCACATTCTCACAGGTATGATGAATTAATAGTGCCAATTGCAGAAAAACCACACTTTTTACTTTAACATCAAATAAGGTATTGGAGAGGTACCTCAGCATATTTAAGTCGAAGTCAGATTTATTTGCGCCATTGGTTATAATCATGAAACAATCAAGTTTATTCTTCGTACATATTAAAGGCTCAATTACCCTTAAATTTCACTGCAACTTCGGGATTTAGGGCAAATGGAGCTAGGGCACCTGTGTGCATTTTGCAGTTTGTACCATTTCAGCTCCGAGCCAAAGTATGAAAAAGCGAATGCCAAAATAGAGGCGAAAAACTTCAGAGCAATTTGTTTTTATCTCACCGTTCTGCTATTCAAGGCTCGACTACACTGGCTCGGCTATAAGTACGAACGCAGCTGGATCATACGGAGCTTCGTGCCTTAAATATACAATTTATAAAAGTACAAGTGAAATACAAGTGAAAGAGGAGGAAGCTCAATCCTAGCGCATACAGCTGAATCGCAGTCTACGTAGTTAAACCGCTCGAGCGCTGTTACTTCAATTACAGCGTAACATGCGGCGAGAATGTAAAGCCCGGGCCGAAGATCTATTGGCGGGCACATATTCCATTCTCGGCGAGAGATGAATGGCAGTACGGCGGCAGTACGGCGCCGATATCGTGCACCCCGCGATCGGATCAGCTGTGCATATTTGCATGGCATACTGACCATGACCGTGTGACCACTGACACTACACGCGCATTCATGCCCGTGTGCCGCCAGCAAACAACCTTTCAGCGCTGCGTGCTGCCGCGATAGGCACTGCGTTTTCGCGTCTCTGTACTAGCTGTGTTGACGTGGCCAGTTGTGCGCAAAGGCTTTGAAATAATGAACAGGTTCGAAGAAAATTAACTTACCCCCAAGATGCGAGATGTCACCCGGGTAGTGGTCTCCCACCAGCTGCTCCGCCATGGAGGAAATGAGCCCCGCCGTCAGCATAGCGTTTCCAGTGAAGGCGCGCAAAGGACGACGCGCTATCCGTCGAGCCCGCTGACGCACGCTATAAACACAGGTTTACTCAGCACCTTACCACGTTTTCGTACATAGCACCAGCGAATTTCACTGCTGTCGGCACATCACA